>NC_026147.1:3123627-3154161 GCF_000512975.1 Sesamum indicum | reverse complement strand
CCCTAAGGCCCTATCACGATCCACAATGTGATCAAATCTAAGTAAGGATCGATTGTCATATAAAAGTTGAACCTCCATTCCCCGCACTGGCCGAAGCACCGTTGATAAGATAGTAGACAAGACGTATTACCTAAATACCCTAGGCATGAGAAGCCTGTCCACTGATAGAAAAACTCCATTCACTCCATTACCCAACCATACCTCCGAAGGAATATCCAATCCCATTTCCTCATCCTCCATCAACACAAGAGCTTTTCCCAAACGCTACATATTTTGCTCCATCGGATCATGAAAAATAGAAAGACAGTCTCGCCAGTTCCATTCACTCTATCCCCAAAAGTGAACCACACTAGCTCCCCTTCACCCGCACACAACAGCCAACCACCCAAGAAAGATAGGAAACTAAAATACCAAGGATGAATTGACAACCAAGAAGAACGAAGAAGGGAAACTAAAAGGACAAGGATGGACTGAAAAACACAAAAGACAAAATGAAAGCTAAAAAGAAAAAACAACCGAAGACACTACAACAAGAAAATAAAACACAATCACACTGAACAAAAACAATCGCTAAGTAACATATATCAATCCTCCTGTATCAGTAAGTGAGTCCGCGATTGGATATCGCAAAACCATGATATAGTGAATCCACCGTCCTTAGACAAGGAACAAAACCTCTCATGTGAGAGACGAAACTTCTCATATGAGATACTGAATTCGTCTTACATTCATACTTATTTAGCAGTTGAAAATAGAAAAATCAAGTATTATGCTTGTTTTCATTTTTGGCCCATCTTTGATATGGGCCAGAATATTTGTATGTTTGGGTCAATTTGTTTTGTAGTTTTTAGACTTGTTTTCAATTGTTTCAGTTAATTTTGTGTTTTCTAAAGCCTAACAAAAAATAGCTGCTATGAGATAACCTTTTTACATGTTAAATGTATAATATTTTTTTTGTAAGATTTGTATTTAATTTTAAATACAAATATATTTCATTTTAACCACTTAATATTTTGTAAGTAATATTTTTCTACATCATTGGAATAATTAGAAAATTTAGAAAACACAAAATAATATATCAATTCTACGCTGTTAATTCATATATTACATTATTTGAATAATGTATCTAAATTTATCACCTCGAATAGAATGTCTAACAAAAATATTGTTAATCCATTACTAGAGTGCATTTTTTATTTATAAAAGTATATTTATATAAATTATATTTTTCATTTCTGTACATATATAATTAGAAAATACTATTTATATGAATCCACTCACAACTAAATAAATTATATACATATTCATACATATATAAAAGAGACATGATTTGACAATGAACAGTACTTTTTGTCTCCCACTAACCAACAAAACATACCATACTAATTTTATATTATTTCCAAAAATAAATCAAAACATACACACTATCTCTAATTTATATTTATTTATTTTTTATTTTTTCTCCATCTCCACAAAACAAGTTAAAATAAAACCAAACATAGTGGTCTTCTCTACTATTTTTCCACCTATAAAACTAGTCCACCTAAATAGATTGAGTCATATGCATAGAAAAGGTGTAGATATTATTATATTAGCATGTGGTTCGTGCTATGCACGGATTTAGATTATTATGATAAAATGATGTTTTATAAATGTTTCATTACGTAAATAAAGATGATTTTTATTCGATTATTTATATAAATAAAACATAGTTTTATTTTTATCGATAAAAAATAAATATTCATGATAATTCTCGACAAACTTTCAATCTCTAATATTCACAGCATACTGATCCCACATGAATTAAAAATTGATAAAATAAATATATTATAAATTTTAATTAAAAATTTCAAGTACATTTATTGAATATCCTTTCGCAAAAACTATTATAATCGTATATAAAAATGCAGTTCATTTCATGTGAACATACTTTTACAATATATATATATATGGTATGAAGATCCGACAAAACCAGCAATTAGACAGGTCAAATTACATATGGTCACGCCAAATGACAACTCGGGATGCGATATTTCAAAATTTTTATTGTATAGTAATCCTTTTGTATTCTTTCTATTTGTTCTTTTAATATTCCTAAAAGATGCTATTTTTTTTATACTATATATTATACGAATCTTATTCCAATTAGGATCATATATTTCAATAATTATTTGGTAGGCCCTCTTCCCTTACAATATTCAATTTTCTATGGCTTAATGATTGAAGGATCATCTGTTCATAACATTCTTGAATCAATTCACTATAATTTATTCATTCTATTTGTTGTTATTGCGCCGATTAAGGAGTTGTGTACAATAAAATAATAATTATAATACAGTATTTTTATGAGTCTCAAACATTAAATTTTTCTTTTTTTTGGATGAATCGATTATATTAGATCATGATTTTTAATGATCAATAATTAATATGAATTTGAACCCGAACTCACGACTTCTTGTTTACCGTCATTGACATTATCTGACATTGATAAAAATGTAATTGGTCGAAAGATAATTGTTTTATGCCTAACAATAATGGAGGCAAAACTTGTTGATTGTCATCTTAATGGGAGTTTCTAATAGCTTATGCTTTTGATGGGAATAAGCTGCAGAGGTTGGTAGAGAGTTGTTTATAACTTTTGGATTAAATTAATTTATTTTAAACAGTTCAAATAGCATAAATTGTAAAATAAAATTTTTCGACTTATTTTCATAAATAAGTTGATAAATGCTTATTTAAGTGTTTGGAAACACGCTTTTATTGGCAACAGCATTCTTCGTTTTTAAAAACAAAAATGCAATTGATCATGGCGATCGTCGCCCTTATACAATGCTTTCCGCAATGCAATAGAGTTATCCCGCTGCTAAATGCCGTATTTTTTTGCTGGGAAAAGTATTATTTTAGTCCGTTAAGTATGCCTAATTTTAATTTTAGTTCGATAATTTTGTCCATTTTTTTTAGATCCAGTAACTTACGAAATTGTTTACTTTTAGTCCTTTGGCAGATTTTCGGACAATTTACACCTATGACTGCATATGGAGTAAAACTGCCTTTCAAAAGTTGTATAGGGGTAAAATTGTCCGAAAATCTGCCAGAGGACTAAAAGTGAGCAATTTCGTAAGTTACTAGACCTAAATAAAAATGAACATAATTATTGGACTAAAGTTAAAATTAGATATATTTAGCGAACTAAAATAATACTTTTCCCTTTTTTGCTTAATCGTAAACGTTTGATCTACACATAGTTTCTTGGTTTTAAAAGAGAAGCGTAATTGGTAAGAACTAACAATCATACTCGTGACGTTTGTAGGGGTGTAGCCCTTTCATGCCAATGGTCCTTAATGTGATATTTGTCGATGTTAAATACGTTCTATAATTACAAATTATATTTTTATTGGGCTTGCCTGACACACTTACACACCCATCTAAATTTGGATTCAAGACCTCCCGTAGAAAATTTTGAACCCGAACGTACAGCTGGATTTTTCCCAAATGACACTCTGTGGGTATAAAGTTTTTGTTCTAATACACGCACCTAATGCGCTTATGCACATACCCGAGTTCGAAACAGGATCCATTGTAAGAAATCTTGAGCTCAAATTATTAGGTCGCCCACTGAGGAACCTGTGGCTATAAGGTTATGAGCTCAATTTCCATTAATATGTGGATGTTGTTTTACTTTAATAATAGAGTTAAAACGCATTTTACCCCCCTATATTTTGTTGAAATAGCTAAAAATCTCTTGTGTTTTTTAAATACACTAAAACCCCACCCGTATTTTGTAAAACTCAACAAAAAAGTACATCTTCCGTTAATAATTAACGAAAAGTGCATTAAACGCGCTCCTTGTTTGGGGATGCTTTTTAGTTGCTTTTTACCTTATATTTGGTTGTTTTTAACTAAAATACCGTTATGATGTTTATATATTTCACATGTACATTTTTTACTTGTTTTAAGTAATTTTTTATTTTTTTGCATTTTCATCTATCTAAAAAATAAATATTTTTAAATATATTTACTTAAAAATATAAAAAAAATTATATAAATTTTTTGAAGTTTTATAAATTTTAAATTGAAATATTAAATTAAATTATAAAAATTAATATAGTAAACTCATTTTTCAAATATAAAATATCTTAACTAATATAAATATTAATAATTATAAAAATTATATTATTATTTTTATAATTATTAAAATTTAAATTTAAATTCTTTTATTATATTTAAAAATATTTCAATGAATTAAAAAAATTATAAAAAAAATGAACGACGCGCCGTCCACCGTCGCCCAAAAGGCAACCACGCCCAAAACTGCGATGTTCGGGGCGACAGGAGACAATGGCAGGGTCGCATCACCTCTAATCTAGGCGACGGCTATTGCAAATCTGTGGGGCGATGGGGGTGGGGGTGGGGGTGGTTAATTTTGTTTCATTTATTTATTTATTTAAAGAGTAAAATACACTTTGTCTTTTTAAACTATCCGTCATATAACATTTACTCCTGAAAATTAATAAATGTAATACTTATTCCCTTGATGGGACAAAAATACCCTTCATGCCTTGAATAATTTTATTATTTTCAATATATTTTAGTATTTGCATATTAAGTCATCATCAAATTATTTTTTAATTAATAAGTGAAGAATTTAGATTAAAAGTGGTATATAAATTAATAGATATATATAGTAGATACACAATAAATATAATATCACCAATAACTCATATATGCTTCTTAAAAATAATTATTTTTTAAAGAAAATATGTTAAAAAAAAACTAATATTTAATTATTCATTTTTATCTAAAAGATCATAAATAGTTAATAACTTGATTTTATCACCAAATTAATAAAATCTTTTCATAATTTTTTTTGTGTATTTACTGTACTCATTTATTAGTTAATTTTCGATTTCAAAAAAAACATTCAAACTATGTAACTCACTAATTATACTTTATGTTATTATAAATAAAATATATTTTTTCCAATTAAAAAAATTTTAATTAAACTTAAAATGCAAAATTACTAAAAAAAGAAATTCTTTGAATTAAATTTATATATATAATATAAAGACAATATTATCTAAAAGTTTAATTATAGGGGGTAAGTGTTACATTTGTTAGTTTCGGGAGGTAATTGTTACATGGTGAATAATTCAAAGGGGGCTTTGCCCTTATTTAAATAATAACTTATTTTACAGTATATATCTTAAAATTAATAAAATATGAACCCTTGATATTTTTTTTATAAATTAAGATCCAATGGTTAAAACTAATTGATTAAATCTGACGATTCTGATATATCAACATAGATCTAATGGTTATTAAAATAAAAAATAATATATATTAAATAAGTATATAACGGTCATTTTATAAAAAAAATTAACGTCGTTAGTTATATTTAACGGAGAACAGCGATTGAACTACATTTAAGAAAACAAAGACGGAGTTTTTGCCTATTTTTAAAATAAAATGTGATTTTTAACGGAGTTTTCAAAATACAGAAGAGTTTTATGCATTTAAGTCTAATAATAGTTATTCGTCTATTTCTATAATAATTACTTAATATTTTTAAATATTTGATACAATTCTACCAATTCCATTTTAAAAAAATGCCGAATTATCTATCAAAAGAAAAAAAAAATCTAGTATTATTACATATATAATGATGAGTACAAAATTTATTTAAAAATAAAACTAGACTTATTCAAATTCTTGGTTTCATTTCAAAATTAGGCAACGGCTATGGTGAAAAGACTAGTGTGTGGTGACCTACATGGTAGCCCCCACATATGGTAGGTTGGATTGGACAATGACAAATCAAATTCCTTGTTGTTGGCACTTGAAATGTACAACTTTTTGATGCCACGACAGGGTACTACTAATCATAACGTGAAGCAGACACATCTCTGGCTGGCTGTGTGTGTTAATGATTTCATAATCACATAAATTATCTGTGATCATCATTCCTTCAATTACATTAAAGAGGATGAACATGCTTGTGTGTGAAGTGTAACGGCACGGTATCGGATCTTTTATCACACTTTGGTGTTACATAAATCGAGATATCAATCTATGATATGTATTATTATTTTTAAACTACAATTTATATATGTTTCTGTTAATACAAAGATGAAAGGTTCTCTACATTCAAAAATGACTTTACGTCATTCTAACACCTGCAATATTGACGCGGATTCACTCTTTTTTCTTTTAAAATTATAAAATTAGGGATATAATTGTCATATTTAAAAATATGGTTTGTCAGTGTCACTAACGACATTTGTGAGTATAAAGGATTTATATATATATATATATATATATATTAGTGCAGATTATATATACGAATGACATATATAAACCAAAAAATTACATTTTAAAAATATTAAATTTAATTAAATCAATTTAAGGGATTATCGATCCAACAAAAGAATTAGTGTAGTGGTATTAAAATGGCATGCAGTTACTTTCATAAAAAATACTGTCATATTGAAAAATCAGTACAGTTAGATCATTAACCGTCATTTGTGAGTGTAGGGCACGTTTCTTTCTTATATTCGTATAAACAAAATGTTGCATAACTCTTCAGTTTGGCCAAGAAATCTTGAGCTCAAACCATTGGGTCGCAAAGCTTAGAATTAAGATGTTATAAAGTGTTTGGTAAACTTTTTAGAATAAGATTTTATAAGGTCTAAAAATAAGACGTTATAAGTTTATAGGAATTACCAACTTATTTTTAAGATCTTTACAAATTCTTTCGGATTAATAATAAATTTGTCAGTACTAATATTTTATAAGCTCTTTAATGTTTGTTTGTGTTTTTATTTTTAATTTTTAAATAAAATTTAATATTTTATAGACTTTAAAAATATTTATAAGATGTATAAATTTATGAAATAACCTAACAATTCTTCGTAGTAATGTTAATTTCCTTTTAAAAATATTTATAAGATATATATTATTTAGAATCACTTTAGTTCTTTAAGTTTATTTTTTAACTTGAGTATTGCTAAATTTTAAATTTTATCTGAATTTGGTGCCTCTGACCATTTTTTGACGAAAATGTGGCTGGAGTTTGACCTTTGCAAGGGTAAAATAGTCAATTTAAATTTAATTTTATCACTTTAATCTCTTAAATTTGTAAAATTATCAAATTATTTTTTTAAAAGGAAAAATAATATTTTTACTAAAATTAAATCTTAAAAATGTTCAAAGAAAAAAATTGATGGATTATACTTTTAATTAAATTATTTGCTGAATTTCAAATACATATATATATAATTCATTTTAAGTCTTAAAATGAATTTTATATATGAAATCCAACAAAAGATCTAGTTAAAAAGAATAACATACCAATTTTTTGTTCAAAAATCCAAATATTTAAAATACTATCAAGGTTTAATTTTTTTGGCCTTATCTTTAACTTTTGAAATAAAAAGTTACTGACTTAGGTTTTCTTTATTATATTTTGAGATTATATAAATTTTATAGAATTATTCATAATTTTGGTTTGTTTTAACTATTGAAAAAAAAGAGAGAGAGAGAGAGAGACTGTTTATTTTAGGTTAAGCAATATATTATTATTATATTTATAAGAGTTCAAAGTTTTCATTATTCATATAAGATAATTACAACATACCAATATAAAAAAAAGGGGCTAAATTACAACAACCTCCCTTGAAGTTTAGCATAGTTACGAATACCCCCTCATTGTTTGAAATATTATCAATACCCTCCTGATTTTAACATCAATTTAATAATTAGCCCAAGTCGTTAGATTTTCATCCATTTTTTATAATGAACTGATCAAAATGCCCTTGTGGATTAAAAATTATATTTTTATTTATTTATTATGGATTAAGTGGATAATTTTTTTATAATTTCTAAAACTTTTTCATCCATTCCATCCAATTTTTTACAAATGTTTAATATATTTAAAAAAAAAACAGTAAGACAAAGTAGACAATTCCATATCTATATTCAATGATTACATAATTTCATCAAACATTATGATGATATTCGTAATTTTTCAAATGACAAACAGGTATTGGTAATTATGTCAAATCTCAGGAGGGTATTCGTAATTTTTCAAAGGACAAACAGGTATTGATAATTATGTCAAATCTCAGGGAGGTTGTTGTAATTTACCCTAAAAAAATATAAAGAAGTTAGTTTTTTTTCATTTAAGAAAAGATTAATTTAATGATTTACAAACTTCAGGGACTAAAGTAGTAAAATAAATTTATTGATGTCGAAAAATGGTTAGAGGGACCAAACTGAGATAAAAATTAAAATTTACAAATGTTAAAAATCAAAAAATAAACTTAACTAACTAAAATGATTTTAAACAAAAATTTAAAAAAGCCAAATATAACATTTACCCCTAAAATTTTGAAACATCTACATTTCCACTTTTGATGCAATCTGATGAGCATAATCGGAACCGACATTAATGGATTAGGTGGCTATAAATACAAAAAATAAGTCAACTTTAAAATAGAAATTTCGGTTTTTCCATTTTTCAAACTCTCCGTGCTGTTTTGACAGCAAAGCAACAATCAACTCCTCGAAGCTTCGCATCCCCAAGCCACCTTCTTTTACTTGGCATACTTTAGACCAAGCGAGTCAGTGAATTGTCCTCCCCGCTTCTTGCTTCCAAAAGAATGCCGCCAACAAACCCTCCACTTCTTTGAGGAAACTCTCTGGAAGTTTGAAGCAGCTCATAGAGTATGTCGGGATAACCTGGGACCTGCCTGGGATAATTTCTTTCCTGACCAGCTCTGCATCTTTCGCTAAATTTGGTCCTTGATGCTCTAGAACACAACCCGTTTTGATTGACCGACCACCGAGGGAAGTCCAAGGTACTTGTCATGCTTGTCCACCATCGGCACCCCTAGGACTCGGCCACCTCCGTCCTCAAGTGTGGAGGAGCGTTCTTGCTAAAGACAACCGCTGGTTTGCTCATATTCATCCTAAGCCCGGAGGCCTCGTCAAGGACATCAAGGCTGGCGTTAATGCATTCTCCAGCTTCCTTGGTAGCCTGACAAAATATGAGGGTGTCATCAGCGAAAAGAATGTGGGAGATTCATGGACCGCCCCGGCATGTAGCTACTCCTCGGATATTCCCCATTCTCTCAGCCTGCTGGAGACTTGAGTGGTATGTGTCCACTAGACCTCCAATATTTATGGGCAAGATAATAGTCAAGTTCATGAGCTATCAACACATTGTCTATGATCTACCTACCAGGGACAAACGCAGACTGAGACTCCAAAATGATATTGCCAAGGAACGGCTTCAAACGATTAGCTATAGCTTTAGAGGCTATTTTATACACGATATTACACAAGCTAATGGACCGAAAATCCGAAACCCTCTCGGGATTGGCACACTTAGGCAACAATACGATATGAGTATGATTAAGGTTAGTATCAAAGACCCCCTCATTAAAAAAACGACGAACACAAGCAGTAGTATCGTTACTAACGATGCGCTAAAAATATTTGACAGAATAGAGGAGACATACCATCAGGACCAGACAACTTTAGAGGATGGATTAAGGGCACACTCGACCTCTTTCGAGGAGAACGTTCGTAGAAGAGTTGCATTCATCTCATCCGTAACCCTTGGCTGAGAGTTTCGATAGCAACAGATAGTCTTGTGCGTAGACTGTTTAAGGCTCGATATTGCTCCGGGACGACTCTCGTAGACACAGTGGGGAAAGGTTCTATCTTGTATGCATGGAGGTCAATTCTGTCAGCCAAACCTGTATTGCGAGTAGGTTGTCGCTGGGGGATAGTAGATGGATCGTCCATTCAAATAGCTAATTCTCCATGGATACTGCGGCCCACGATGTTCCGACTTGTGCTGCCTCTCCTCTCACTTGATACTGACGTGATGGTGGATGTTTTGTTGGATGATGACGGAAGATGGGATGAGGAGATGGTGAGATCTGAGTTTAACCCGTTAGATGCTGAGTGGATCCTCAACACTCCTACACATGCAGGGGAGGCAGATCGTCTACTTTTGCACTACAACAAGAAGGGGAAATTTTCAGTTCGTAGTGCATACTGGCTTGCCAGTCACTCGGCAACTATGGGAACTTCGAGTCAGTGGGAAGAGGGTGCCATTTGGGACGTCTGGGGCTTCTATGGAGGACGAAAGATGCCCCTAAGGTTATTCTCTTCGCGTGGAAGTGCTGACATGCTGCCCTTCCCACCCAGCATAACCTCAGCCGTTGGCGGGTGGAAGTGGATGGAATTTGTTCTATCTATGGAACACATCCTGGTAGATTGTACATTTGCAACGTTAGTATGGGTGTTCTCCGGTATTCCTTAAGGTAGTGTGCTACGCACGGTCTGGCGGGGGAGGAATGGATACGTCAAGTCCATAGGAACCTATCGTGCTCAGATTTCTCTAATAGTAAAAGATGTCTCTTTGAGGGTGGGGAAACGGACGCACCGACCCTTGTTTCTCAAGCTCGTCGTTTTTGTCGTGTGCAGTTTCCTAGGTAACGACTGGTTTCATTTTCTTTGTTTTCGTTGGTAGATAGATTTTCAATTTTACAAACATTTTTGCCTTCAATTGAGTTGGTTATAAAATCATCCGATTTTCTCTCGAAATATCAAAAGTAAAAAGACATTGCACTTTCTTATGAATGTTTATCTCATTTTCTCATTTTAGTCCAAATAAGTTCAAAATAAGAATGAAAATTGATCCGGGTCGAAATATGGCACCTCTCAAAGGTAGGTTCCAAGCTCTCAATACTCCTCTTAGATATCGAAATGGTCCCTGAGAAGACACACGAATGTTAGGATAGTCGGGTGATTTCCTGACTAAGATCCTCCAACCCACAAGTCAATTTAAGTTCGAGATGGAATATAGGTGGTCTTAAGCAATAATTGAGGTAGAAAGTAATAAGAGGTAGGTGGTATCATACCATAAATGCTCTAGAATGAGGGTATTTATAGGTCCAAATGTACTTCATCAAGTGGGCCACGTGGTATCATCCTAAGGTAGCTCATGTCAAAGTTCGCATGGTGTGGTGACGAACACGTCAGCCAGGTCTGGATGTCGGGTTGTCAGAGCGGGTCTATGTTATTTTTTATATTTTTACCCTAAAGAAGGACATTTTTGTCCTTTCTTCTAATAAATGGGTAATATCCCAATCAAAGATGTAAGAGTTGGTAAAAATAAATAAAATTAAGTATAATATATCTAACTTTCATTCAAATCTCTTAATTATCATTTGAATTTGCATTTGCATTCAACTTTGATTTAATGAATTTTTAATAATTTGATTCAAATAAATTTTATTTATTCCGTATATTACTCAAATTTAACTATATTACATTTCGTCCGTATTTTTTTATTTCTTAAATATCAAGTTAAATTTGGTTAATTTGATCATAAAAATAATTTTGAGTGATTATGGAATCAATATGAAAAGCTCTACCATATTCGGTCGAAATTTCAATAAGTAATTAATATAAATAAAATATATAATGAAATGATTATATACTATTTATTTTTTGAAATATTAAATAAATTTAGTTGATTCATTTACTAAAAGTTTACCAATTCAAATGTAAATTAATGGATAAATGAATATCTTTGGGCATCACGCTGCATCAAAACCCATGGGTATTTTTTAGGGTATTATTAAATCATTACCCATATCCATGGGTATTTTACGGAATTAGACCCTATCCATGCCCATTTATTTAATTTCATGAGTTTAGGGTAGGGTAGGGTCTTTTACCCATTGAGTAGGATATGTGCATGGGTATGAAGATTATTTTTTGGGTATGAATAGGTAATACCCTATCCATTGACAAGTCTACCTCTTATGGGGCGTTGCTGTCATTTTACAAAAAGACAAAAGTGTTTTTATACTTGAGCCTAATTGTAGGAGTGTCAACGTAGTATTATCTTCTTCTTTTTTAATACAATGTGTTAATTTATATATCCTACTCTTATTTATAATATATTTTAAAGTATAAAATATTATCTATTATATATACACATAAACGATATGACACGTCAGTTAATATTTAAATAATTAAATCTAAATTCAAGAAATGTAAACATAATCTGTCCTAGATCAATTGGAGTTCTAGGTCAAAATCATAATATGTGGTATTACTAAAAAAAACCCATTTTGGGGGTAGTAACTGAAAAAATCACTTCCCATCAATAAAAACTTATTGACTTAAAACTCTTGATTAAATATTGTTCTACCCATACTTATTTTTAATTTACTCTCCAATTAATACATTCTACTAATTTCAATAATGTTTTTTCCTTAATTTTTTCATATTATCCTATTAATTTTTTTATATATATAGGGTGCAAATATATTAAATATTGAAAATTAAATTACACCAGTAGTGAAATATATATTAGGAATAATTACACTCCGAGATTTGGTATAATTACACATAAATCTCATGTGATTTAAAAAATTACATCTACCACCCTTGTGGTTTGCTTCCATCTAACAAACAAGTCTCTTCATTAATCAAAATTCATCAAATTTGTTTATTTTAATAAAAAAAATCTATATTTATCTCAATTAATTTATTATTGATTTATTTCAGGTCATATAAATCTTTTTATAACCAAATTACCGTTATATGTATTCACGCGTTAATGCTTGTGATGAGGTATGTCTTCATTGTTATAAGGGTAAGTTTGGTCGAAAAAAATTGTCGGACATGCTATAAGTCAGGGGTACAACATATAATTTCTTATTCTATTTATTTTTTTGTTAAATGAGCAAATTCAATAAATTTTTGGACTTATTTGTTATATAAAAGCAAACTTCAGGGATGCTAAATGTAATTTTGTAAATCATAGAATATCTATATATAATTACATCAAATCTCAGGAAAGAATAGCGTAATTTTCCCTATATATTATATCCACGTAGGAAATTACATTATTATTGCGAAAATAGTAGAGTTGTACATCGTGCATAAAAAGATGTACATTGCTTACATCCGAACGTGGATCTTGCCTCGCATGTTGCACCAATGCTTGAAAGTATTTTTTGGTAGATAACATAATAATTATTATAAATTAGATTAATATTTTTATATTTCAAAAAATATTCCTTAATAATCTATTAATATAAAAAGAAAAGTCCCTCCGCACTCATAAACAACTAATAATTACACCGGCCCACCAATTATTTGTAAAGTAAAAAATGTCCTTTATGATAAAATAACTAACTTATTCAACTTTTTAAAATTTACATTAATGTATACTAATATGAAAAGAAAAATCCCTCCACACTCGCAAACAACATTTAATAACACTGTCGCACCAATTATTTTGAAGTAAAAAATCCCTTCATGACAAAATAACTAACTTATTGAACTTTTCAAAATTTACATTAATTGATAAATTATTATTTTTTTTAATAATATAATATATTAATTTATATATTTTATTTTTATTTATAATATATTTTAAATTTATAGAAAAATATAATAAAAAAAAGGAATTTTCTTCAATACTAAACCAAAAAAGTGTCTGTTAAAATTTAAAAATAACTAAAGTGACCCACCGAGAAAAGGAGGCCTCCAACACCACCACCACCATCACTTCTTTCTCTCTCCTCTTTCTCTCTCTCTCTCAGCAGATACGTACACACCTATATATCTAACACCTTCATCTCTCTTTCTCCATATCTGTTGAGACGCGGTTGCAGCTATGTGGTGCTGACCTAGCGCTTTCTCTTTCTTCTTTACTTATTTAGTTGGGTTTTTCTTGCCGTTTCCTAAGACATTCAAGAAAACCCACGATTGTTTTTGGCCTTGAGAAGCACCGTCTTCTACCGTTTTTGTTTTTCTAAATGAGCAGCAACTGTTATTGAGGTTGGAGAGTGATATTTTTGTGTGTTTTTGGCTGGGTAGTTGTCAATTCGTGGAAAGATGAAAAGGGCGAACTTGGACCTGTTGTTTTCGGTGAGCCGACAAAGATCAACGCGGGTGCTGATTGTGATGGGGCTTTTCTACATACTTTTCATGAGTTTCGAGGTCCCTTTCGTGTTCAAAAATGGGTTGGGCTCGGTTTCGCAAGAGGGATTGTTTAGCAGTGGTAATGGGTTGTTGAATCCGAAGGCTTTCGCGCTGGACAGCGAGGAAAATTTGGAGGAGAAAGACGCCCCAGTTCGCCCTCTTGATGTCCCGTATAAATCGAGACCCGAGAGGAAGCTGTTTTCGAGCTTGAATTTCACTGCCGGCATTGTGAATTTGAGCCTCGAAAGTGGGATTTTGAAGGCTGCAAAAGACGCTCTCGACCTTGGGGGGAAAGTCTTGCGGGAGCTCGAATTGATCGGGAAAAATAGAAGTGATCGAGGATTAAATGGTGTTAATGGTAGTAGCAGCAGTAACTCTGAGTTCTGTCCGCATTCAATGTCGGTAACTGGGGATGAGTTTTCAAAGAAGGGGAGAGTGATGGTGTTACCTTGTGGGCTGACATTGGGGTCACATATAACGGTTGTGGGAATACCGCGGCCGGCCCACGCAGAGACCGACCCCAAGATTTCTCTGTTGAAGGAGGGGCAGTATGTGATGGTTTCACAGTTTATGATGGAGCTGCAGGGGCTCAAAACGGTGGAAGGGGAGGACCCGCCTAGGATCCTGCATTTTAATCCACGGCTGAAAGGGGATTGGAGTGGGAAACCTGTGATTGAGCACAACACTTGTTACAGGATGCAGTGGGGGACCTCGCAACGGTGTGAAGGTTGGAAGTCTCGAGCCGATGAGGAGACTGGTGAGTGGAAGGAATTTGCATTGTGGACTCTGTTTTTTTGCTTAGTTTTGATGAAGTGATTTGGCTCAAAACCCAGAACTAGAAATGCTTGATCTAGAGATGGGTATATAGTTATCATGCTCGTTTGATTTGGTACTTGGATAAAGTTGGGGTGCATCTGGGCCGGGGGTGGGGGTTTGATGGTTTCATGCTACTTAAATTGCAATCTTTAGGGGAAGGCTGGGAAAGCTGGTTACTTCATTCATTGAATTTGCTAGGTGATGGAATTTTAGGCACTACAGTAATTTAACAACTTAATTTCAATGTGATTATGTTTCATCTTTTTAAACTTTCAAAGGATGGAGGACACAGTTTTTCCAATCATGATAGTCTGGATTTTGGATGCGTAACTAGAATTTGGGATTACAAATCATGAACAAGTGCTGTGATCCTTCTACTATTTTACATCTGCAATACTATTGTGGCACTGCAAGTCATGAGCTATTTTTTGAACTTTCTTCAGTTGATGACTTGGTGAAATGCGAGAAGTGGATACGGGATGATGATAATGGGTCAGAGGAATCAAAGGCAACATGGTGGTTAAAACGGTTAATAGGACGAACGAAGAAGGTGGCTATTGATTGGCCATTCCCATTTGTAGAAGGCAAATTATTTGTGCTCACTCTTAGTGCTGGCTTGGAAGGTTACCATGTCAATGTTGATGGGAGGCATATCACTTCATTTCCTTATCGTACAGTGAGTAACTTACTTCTGTTTTTAGTCTCATAATTTCTCAGAAAGTGCTTAAGGTTCTGTTATCTTTAGGGATTTACTCTTGAGGATGCCACGGGATTGTCGTTGAATGGAGATATTGATGTCCATTCCATTTTTGCTGCTTCCTTGCCCACATCGCACCCCAGTTTTGCTCCTCAGAGACATCTTGATTTGTCTGATACATGGAAAGCTCCTCCTATTCCAGAAGGACCAGTTGAAATGTTTATTGGAATTCTTTCAGCTGGCAACCACTTTGCCGAACGGATGGCTGTGAGGAAGTCTTGGATGCAACATAAGCTAATCAAATCATCAAAAGTAGTTGTGCGATTTTTTGTTGCGCTGGTGGGTAAAAATTATTGGTTCATTGTAAAATTATAAAGATCTTCCTTACAAATCTTTACTTTTGGGCTGTTGAAACTAATCTTGAAGCCATCTTTGGACAGCATGCAAGAAAGGAAGTAAACATAGAAGTAAAAAGAGAAGCTGAGTTTTTTGGAGACATTGTTATAGTACCATACATGGACAACTATGACCTTGTTGTGCTGAAAACTGTTGCCATCTGTGAATATGGGGTGAGTAACGGATTGCTTAGAAGAGTTTGAGTTTGGATTTTTCTCTGTTTTCCCCTGCCCTGATTAACTGATAGGTTATGTGATTGCAGGTGCGGACTGTATCTGCAAAGTATATTATGAAGGGTGATGATGATACATTTGTTAGGGTTGATGCAATTATTACTGAAGCTAAGAAAGTTCCAGATAGCAGGAGCTTATACATTGGAAATATAAATTACTATCATAAGCCCCTGCGCAGTGGTAAATGGGCAGTTACTTATGAGGTAGTACTCTTAAAGCCTTTACTTTTTCTCTTTGAATAATTGATCTTTGATTTGTTTGGCATTACCTGTGCCTTATCTTTTATACCCTGTGATTCATCATTGTTCACATGCCAACCCTCTTTCTTCTCCTTTTTGTGCAATTTTCGCACAGCTCCATTATATCCTCGTAGTGGTGGTATTTACTCTGTTTTCAGTAGAAAAGCACTAAAAAAATGTCAATTGCCAATATGGATAATTATGCTGTGAATGGGGTCTCACAGTAAACTATGTTGGCCATAGTGTTACAGCGGACATGTAGTTAACTAGACACAATATGGGTGCAGCTTGTGTAGTTTGCAAACCACGATGGGGTTTATAGCCCATATGATTATACTGGTGCTCATTTTACTCCAAAGAAATACCACTGTCTCAAAACAGGTTTATACATCATTACAAACCCTCTTCTGTGCACTATGCCATGACTTTGAAAGTTGAGTCATCCAAGATTAATGTGGAGAATTCCTTTTTGAATTGGGTTAAATTGTCTTTCACATGATCTATATGTTCTTCAACTCATTAAGTAAATGAAAAATGTGTATAATGTACATGGTAAAGAGTCTTAGATTGTTCTTTTTCTTTTATGTCTGTTCAGGAATGGCCAGAGGAAGATTATCCACCCTATGCAAATGGGCCAGGCTACATCATATCATCTGATATTGCAAACTCTATTCTTTCAGACTTTGAGAAACACAAATTAAGGGTGAGGCTAAAATACATCAGTTTTCTCAGACGCAATGCTCTTAGTCTATGCCTTGGTAGAGTGTCATTTTTAGCAAAAGGTCCTTAACAGTGTCCTCGATTTGCAGTTGTTTAAAATGGAAGATGTTAGTGTGGGAATGTGGGTGGAGAAGTTCAATAGCTCAAGACCAGTGGAGTACGTTCATAGCTTGAAGTTCTGCCAATTCGGGTGCATAGAAGACTACATAACAGCTCACTACCAGTCCCCAAGGCAGATGATTTGTCTCTGGAACAAACTAAGACAGCAAGGAAAACCTTCGTGTTGCAACATGAGATGACATTTCTGGTCTTATGCATTAGCAACAACATAGCACCTGTATGAAAATGGGATGAACAAATTTTGCAGTTATAGCATGATGATACTGTAAATCCAATAGACTGGTTGGAGCTGTTCAGCGGTCGTTGACCTCTTAACTTTCTGGTTCATCTGTGGATGGAAGAGACTGAAGTATAGGGTAAATATGTGTTGTGAACAGCTCCATTGCGTATTCTATAACTTACCATAGAATCTTTAGCAGAAGAAATCTGAGATTGTATAGATTTTCTTCCGTTTAATGAGATGAATGATCCTAGACTAAACTTTTATGAAATGGTTCTCTTTACTCATCCGAGTTGCTACTTTGTGATTTCTTTAAGATATGGGTAACATGAGTCGTGACGGTTCTTGGCTCAAGGCCAAGAATTGGTTTTGAGCAGTATTGGAGAAGACAACAAAAATTGTGGTGCAGCAAGATTACAAGAAAGGATGTGGGAATGTGACATACAAGATGGAACATTGGTTTATTACTAGGAATATGACATTTTAGCCGATTAACTTTAAAATCTTGTCTTCTAATGTGAGAATTGCTAGCCCTTAAGATGTGAAATTAATTGTGGGGGGGGTGGAAGGTGGGTCAAGAGCATTGCCCTGTGCCCGGACCACATGGTCGTTTTCATTACAGGCAACTCCAGCACATTCCTTTAGCTGAAGAAACATTTGGATCATAACTATGTTGCTGAATAAGCAACGACAAGTCTTCACTACTTTTGACATTATTTGAGAAAATAGCTTATCCATAGTATATTGTAACTACCTCATCTAAATAATCATGACTGCAAGAAATGTTCTTTTCTTAAATCTAATTGAAAGATTGTCCAACTTGATCGCTGCAGTTCGACCAACACCCTAGGTCCATTAAGATTAATATCTACTAGATCATGCATTATGAGACAGACACTGTCATAATGCATCCTCATAATACGACTAAGTAATATAGTTAAGGCTGGGGTCTCAGAGGAAGGTCGAACGGAGAAACATATTGAGCTTTTTACCTGGAGGTAGAGGGAAGCAAGCTATTCATAACTCATGACTAGTAAATCAAACAGAGTTGCAAGAAACTAAGGAGCTGTCCAGAAGTCATCCATCATTACCTTACATAGATGTTTCCCGGGTCATTGGATGTTAAGCTGGGAAACACGCATGGTTAGGACGAAAAGTCCATAGAATCTAACAGAGAACTTACACTACAAATTATCAGTTAAAAGGTTATTGTACAATGGCTTTTAGATCAGAAGAGCAAATACTCTAACAAATTTCCCATCCATATCTCATTTCATGTTTTTTTTTCCCTTGTTTCTCCCTAAAGTAGGCATACTAAAAAATCGACTACATCTACATAACTTTCTCAAAATCATGCTGCTTAATGCAGGAAAATATTAGGATCTTACTTAAAACTTTGCAAGGAAGAATGCCCTCACAGCCACTTCCTTCATGGAGTGTTACCACATAATATGGTACAAGTCAGCTAACCAAGGGGAAAATACCTGCGCTGTTGGTGGAAGAGAAACTTTACAAGTCATCCGTATCTTCGTCTCTCATCGAGGTGGGACCATCATCGAATCCAGAACCAGGAGCAAGCTCGTTTAGATCAAGAAAATGTCTTTCTCTAACACCATCAGCTGCTTCTTCTCTGTTATTTGATTGTTCTGGAGGGTTGGTTTGCTTTTTGTCAACCATCTCCGGACACTCCTCAGGAGGTTCATTGGCATGGATCTCCTGCTTATTTATTTTCTCCTCAGAATCTTGGCTACCCGTCGATAACTCTGCATTATCACTCTCGTCAGAGTACTCATGTAATGCATTTGACTTCTCTGGCTTCATCAATTCGGTTTCTGATTCAGACATCTCGTATTGCCTATAGTTGATGCGATTTCTGGTTGCCCTTTTACTGCGCCTAAGACCCGACTGGAGGTCGTCAACCGACCTCAGTTTAGTTTCCCTCCTAGTGCGACCTGGCAATCTTTTTAATCTATGGGGCTTGTCACTCTCGACACTCGTACTTAAGGAATCATCATCTTCTTCCTCTTCCTCCTCTTCAGTATTTTCTTCATCCCAGTGGTACTCCTCATCGCCTTCTGAACTACTTGATGTTTTTCTCCTCTGTTTCCTTCTCCTTAGGTATTCATCATCATATACAACTTCACCAACTATATCATCATCACTGTCAAAATCTGCCTCATTATCTGAGACAGCCTCGACATACTCTTTCACCGAATATCTCTGAGGCCTCTGCCTCCGGCGGTTGCTAAGGCCATAAGGAAAGTGGAGTTATTTCACAAATTTATGAAGGAAAGAAAATTTAAACAAACTGTATTCACGAGAGGAGAATGGAGTACCTGCGGTCCAATGTCTCAGTTTTCTGATCATCATTCAATTCATCATTGTCGGGTGATTTTGGAGACGGAGCACTAAAAGAGTCGTGTCGAGAGTATTGTGAAGGGCCACCCCATCTACCGTTTGTAGAAACTTCCTGTTTCACAAGAGGATCTCTTCTTTCAAAAGGTTCTGGGGATGGCTGTCTTTTCCTGTTTGAGAGCAAATAGATACAGGGAAAGTATATGGCAAAAGAGTGAGAACTTCTGAATCGAATAAATGTGCAAATGCAATCTATGAGAAGTAGCAAAACTTCTGGGTGGCTGAAATTCTTACTTGGTGACCTTTAAAGCCTCATTAATTGATCGATCATAATCATCTGCACCCAAACAAAAAAAAGAAGGAAAAAACGAAAAAACTATTATCAGAATTACATAATTGGCATCATGTTGAAGCACACAGTTAGTACACTAAGGGTTCACATTTAAAGTACTTCGAAGCCCAAATGACTCAGAATTAATTAAAAAACAATCAATAAAAAACGATATGTAATGAGAAGAACTACACTGTACATACCAAAAGTATAAGTGACGGGCTTCCTATCGCGAAGAGAGCGTCCAGCACCAAGACCATCGATATTCATCATGCTATCAAGCATGAGTGCTTGTCTATGCTGTTTCTTTAGCAGTTTCTCCTTCCTCTGCAGAAAGCACGACTTAGTGCCAATAACACCAAAGAGAAGAAATATAGCCCATTCATATCTTAAGAAGTGGTTGTAACTGTTGGTCAGAGAAAAGAAGGATTCACAAACTGAACAGAGGTTAAGATCGATACACAAACTGAGCAGAGGTTAAGATCTGAAATAAAGAAAATGCCAGGGTATATAGTCTTTCAATCAAGAAACAGTAGACCACCTTGTGGACCTTCTCAATTTCAGGAAGCATGTCGTTTTTCAGTTTCTTCCCAACGGAAACCTCTGTTCTATTTTTACTTGAAAACAGCTTCTCCTGCAATAAGAGTTTATAAATCATATGGAAGAAGGCACAAAAATGAAAAGACAAGTGTACCAAAAGTTCAACTTATAACCAAAAGGTCCTTTAAAGTGTAAATCAGACCATGTTGCAAAAATGAGCTTTATGTCCTCAACAAAGGCAACCCCTTGGACATTCAAACATGTAAAGTTTTTGCGTTGATATAGGAGAGATTCTTAAGATGTATATACAAGCATACCCACATCCGAACATTCATCAAGATGGAATAGACCAACAAGCAGCTGGAGTATATTCCAACATTCAGTTATCATCCACCAGAAGTAAACAGGGTACCGGCATCAAATATTATACTTGTTCACTGAAGTGCAGTTCTTCCTATTTCCAGGATTTGTCTTAGATGCATCAACTCATAGATTCAGTCAGACTCTGTAATTATTGATTTTATGTTAATAATATGTTTAGTGATTTAGTCTGAAGGTCCATTTTAACCAGGGACCTTTGAGGAACATATGCAAGTGACTGTGTCAGCTAAACGTCACATTTCTCAGTTAGTAAATGATTTTTTAGGGTTTATTGAGATGTGGGGTGCAATTAAAAAGTTTCTTAATATCAAGTAGTCTTTGTTCAGGAGAAAACCTTCTGGCCTTTTAATATTTCGGATATGGACCCATAAGTATATTCTATATACAATCTACAACTCCTGGATAGTTGACAAAGACTTTGGTCTTCCTTCTGCATATTTTCCTGTGTTCAAATTTTGGCTGTTTTTACTAGTTATATCGTATTGCTTTTTCTATAGGAAAAGGAACAAGAGAAGCATTTAGCATTATTCAATGAAATATTAGCTGATACGAAGTACTGAAAACAACTACTTACAGAAACATCCAAGAATTCATCAAAATTAGTTGCAACTGCTTCCCACTGGTAAGACGAATGAGGAATTGGTGGAATATTCTTCCCTTTTCCTTTTTTCACCTCAACTTTCCTAATCTCTCGGTACAGACGATGGCCAATGATGGGATCATCTTCATACCTACATGACATAATAATAACAAACAATTTTCTATGAAGTTCACAGAGCAGAATATACAAGTTGATACATATGCAACAGGATAAAGATTCTCTGAAAAGCAAATCAAATTTATGCTCACTATTAGTGATTGAGGACCAAAATAAGCCTGCCAATACAAACAATAAACTGATGTACTCATTCAAAAGGATATACATATTACCAATATGAGACCCCATGAGAATCACCACCTATACGTTCTTTGCGAAATGCAGAAAGGTGAACACCATGTTTTATTGAGTCCTCTATATAGCTCCTTATATCTTCTTGCTGCAGAATGAGACGACACAAGAGATAGCCGATATTGGTGTTATTAGCAGTGGAGTGAACAAAATGAAGAACTAAAAAACTACAAAATCAGTAACACATTAAGAAAAGGATGGGTTGCCTAGTGAAGAAGTAGAGCAACAAAATGGAAAAACTTCACTTATAACAGATGTATACCAGAAAAATGTATACTCTCAAGCGCTGCATCATGGTCCGCAACTAGATTGCGCAAATTAGGAACAAGTAAGCAGCAATTTGCCTTAAAAATTCCTTTATGTTTTTTATGAAGTGCTCCATGGAAAAGCAATGTTATGAATTTCATGGGCAGAAACTATGTTCCTTGGAGGTCTACAGTTTTGAAATAATAATTAGGGATCTCTCACGAAATTAGCCGAACTTAGTAACTTTGAGGACAAACCTATTGATCAGCTTGCAAATACAAGTTCTTGTTTACCAAATTTTTCATTTTGAAATCCTAATACCTCCCTACAAACATCCTCATCCATTAGTCAAACAATAGTGCATTTATCCAGTTCAAAATAGAGCAAAGCAGAACAGATTCCATCAGGTTAACATGTAATAGACTGGTAGGAACACCTTGCATCCAGAACTGACAGAACTGCATTATGACCACCAATACAGAGAAAATAGCGACCCATATTGATGACAAGAATGAAACTTCATCTCAAAGAATAAAATAATCTGAGAATGCACTTTCATCAACCAAATATTAAGAGAATACTGAAAACCATGATTATCTACTGCACAAACAATCCAGGACTACTGCAGCGTACAGTTTCTAAAATAACTGTCAGGCTTAACACTATAATAACTCAACAAGGGAATGTTTTCAATTATTTTCATTATCAGAACAAAATGAAAGATCGGTCAAGAATTTGAAGATTACAAGAATTAGAGGAGAATATACTCAGGAAATTGGTACCTCAACACGGATATCACATAATGCCTTCAGAATCACCACTCTAACCCCAGGATCCAGTGTATTGTATGCTTCAACCTCAGCCCTGTAGAAAAACCCAAACTCATTAGCATGCACAACCTGTGTCTCCCATACACGAGTATAAGCACAAATATTTGAATTTCCTCAAGATACATTTGCACTCACCCATGTGATGCAACTATGGGTATATCTCCTTCAGCAACCTGCAATTAAGCACCAAAACCAAGTAAATCCAACAGTGCTGTAGCAAATATTGGCTGTACAGAAGGCATTCATCAAAAAGCTGTTCAAGGTTGAGTGATCGATTACCCAGTGCCACCAATCTCTCAATTTTCTGCACAAAACTGTCACCCAAGTACTGTGGCTGAGAGCCATTCTAGTGACAGGAGGAATTGCCTACAGAAAAAGCTAAAAGACTACATTAGAAGACCTCCTATGGCGTCAACAAGTGGCGTGTAACAAAATAATACTTCAGCAATTTCTGACAGAGGATAATAAACGTACAATTACAGACATGACCACATATAAAGAATAGCATGCAGATAGTTATAATGAACCACCAGACCATGCTACATTGATGAAACTTCTCATGCAAGAATGAACCCATCACTACCATCTTCATGAACCATAAAATGTTACTGAGTAGACGCTAAAAATAATTAATGAATTGCTAGCATGGTCAAAACTTAAATAGACAATTAAAACACAAAAGGCAAATCACTGAAAGCAAGTACCAGAAATTGGTCGGCCAATAATTCCAAAGCCAACCACCGGATATGACAAGGCTTCATGATATTTCAGACTGTTACCAAAAAGTAGGAACAGCGAAGAAACCATAGGATTGCCAGTAAACTATAATTAATTCTATGTCATTGGCCTACTTCTTTTGGAAAGAAGGAAAAATAATATTTTAGCACAATTCTTGCTCACAAGAAAGGTAAAGTAGTCTCCCACCCTCAAGTCAAGATTATGTGCTAAAAGCCTACTTATCTCTAGTCATCACTCATCCTGTCAACAGAAAAGTTTCACTAAGCTTTCAGTTATACCAAAAATTTCTCTCCTAGTTCAAAAGTTTTCAGACAACTCAAAACCATAACCTACTTTCTTTACCTAATGACCATTTAACATAGTAATTCAAAAACCAGCAATAGGCGAAGACTACATCTCTGTGCAAGTAGTTTCACACCTACCCACAAATTTGACAATCAAATCATCATGAAAAATGCTATGCACCAAGAGCTTGGTAGTACCAAGTACTACAACTTAAAAAAAGGACAATACATCAAACCATTCAGTATTATGGATAATGGCTTCCGCAATAAACTTTTGCCAGACATTTAAGAAGAAAATACTTGCAAAAGAAGAAGTCCAGAGATGGATCTTTAAAGTTGAAATATATATACTATGATGGAAACGCTGTCCAGCATAATAGTAAAAACAAGTAACATTTTGGTCATTTAAAATAGTTCGTCTAAAGTGGCATCTCATCATAATTTGAATGCACAATCTATTGAAGACCAAATATGACCCAGGTGATACCCTAGACATCCATTTCATGCAACAGGAAAACAAAATTATTCCTCAAGACCAAAAGTTGTTCACTCGAGAAAATTCCCATGCTCCTTAAGTCAATATATTTTTATTCACACCCTCAAAACTCCAGGATTTTTAAAGATACAACATATCTTCTAGAGAAAATCTAATTAACTCCTTCATAGATATAAAATTGGCGAGGTTTTATTGTCTACTTATTACAAACAAAGCACAGGAGCGTGGACTTACTATTTCTAATACCTCAACACCTTCATTAACAGCACAATCTCCAATAACGTCCAGTCAGAACGAAATCCATATCATGCATCTCAGCAGACATGAAAAAAGGGACCACAAAGCTACTTCCCTGACAAACATTTACATAGTATAACATCTTAACAGATACCAAAAACCCACCCACCTCACTTTCCAATTACTGTTGCTGAACAAGCTCGCTCAAATCATGCTAGACCATTCTCGCCACATTATGCATGCTTCTAAATAGTACATGCCAGAGAATTGTTTTGCGTAAACATTTCCCAAAATCCAAGTATTATAGGACCTTCTCATCTCATCAGGATGCTGAGAAACAGGCATAAGTCTTCCCCAGAGGTATAAAAAGATAATTACCAAGAGAACCAGTGAGGACATAATGATTGGCAGAGACTAAAGGGATCTCCATCACATGAGGCATATACAAAAAAAGTATATTGCTACTTGCCATCCTGTCCTAAACTACACTCGGGAACTACCTTCGCAAACTTAATATAAGACAAAGCATAGCATATAATGTAATGGTATGCATTGCAGGAACCACATGAGACAAACAAATGCAAAAGGCAAATAGCAAACCGCAGAAACTATGAGAATCAGCACAACATTTATTAACATATATGGCCATGAAAACACATCCCGCCAAGATGTACTCTTTTAAAAAAAACCAGCATATATGTGCATGTGTGTGTTTATATATGCTCATGCAGATTGCAGAATAAAATCAATACTTTATCCATATATGTCATCCAACAAAGTTTCCATTGTCTGAACAAGTAACAAAAAAAAGCTACACTAAATTCTCATCCAAAAGTTTTTTGAACTCAATGAAAAGCCCAAAATGATAGCTTGCATTTAAGACATCTCACTGCTACAGAATATCAATTAAAGCATACAACCATGCAAAATGCCAATGCAGCACAACAAGCTTTATGTAAAGGCATCCAAAATTTTAGAAACCAGCCATACCAACAACGGGTATTATAAGCTGAAATAAAGGGCAATCAATATGCCTCAATTCACAAATTTGCCTATGCAGGCGTATAAACTTTTATTAAGAAGGAAGCAAATAGCACCAACCTTTAACAGAGGCATATGTACATCCCCCAAAGTACTATTCGGAGTAATCAAAGCTGTTTCAAACTCCTCCGCAGAAAACTCCACTTTAATATTCAGTAAGGGCCTAAACACCTACACCTCACAACACAGAAAACATAGATTAGCTCCAGAACCGCCAAGCTGCACATAAAGCTCAAAGCTTGTTCATTTCTTTATCCTTTTTCCAAAGCTCATACATACATTCAAGAAATTGAGAATAGAAGCCAACTGCCACATGGACCGTATATCCCAGCGCGGCAACTGCGACGGTTCCAACTCTCCAACCAACGGCGTTACTATCTTACTGCATTGCAAGCGTGATGAAGGAGACCCATTCTCCTCCTCCTTCACTTCCTCCTCTTCCAACTCCTCCTCCTCAGACTCCTCCCTTAACAGCCTCGCTGCCAATCTTTCCCTCTTTCTAGTCTTCTTCTTCTTCCTCTCCACCTCCGCCATTGCAGCCTCTGCCTCAGCAGCCGCCTGCATCCTCGCTGCAGCTCGCTGTGTGCACGCCCTCGACGGCCTCTCCCTCCTAACCACTACACTATTACTATCATTGTTTTTACTAACACTGCTATTCTTTACACTATTCTCATTCTTGGTGTTACTTTCGACATGGGTTCTTTCATTCCCGGGGTCTTTGGAGGAGTGGTGTTTAGGGGACTCGATCGGCGAGTTGTGCTCAGGCATGGCGGAGGGATCGGGGGCAGGAGCGTCTACGCAAGGGTTACATGGGAGATCAAGGGCTTGCATTGAAGTAAAACCGAGAATACTCGTATCGAAACAAAAGGGCAACAAGAAAGCCGGGTTTTTCAGAGCAACAAGAATGATAACAACAATACTGAACAATAAGAAGCTGCAAAAAAGGTGAAAAGGGCATAATCAGATACTCGTAATACTCTAACAACAATTGGTACACTAAACATGAAAATATACAAATGGGTTTTGGACTTTGTTTTTAAGTTTTCCAAGTCCCTCTGCGCAGAGAGAATTATGGAAGCGGAAAAAGGGAGAAGAGAGGGACACAGTGGGGAATTGAAGAGAACTGGGTTTTGTGAATATGCTGATGGGGGTGAAAGGAAATGGTTAAATTTGGGTGGAGAAGGTAAATTTAGGGATTTTCAGCGAATAATTTTAACCTAGAGAGTAAAAATTTTGCTGGGTTTTGATGCTTTTCTTGAATGGAGTTCGAATCGAGAGGAAAATCCGAAAAAAGAGTGGGATTTGTGGGAACAGGGAGAGAGGAATTTGTGTTAGATTTTCATCATAATTTAAACAATCTTGTACGTAATTACGACGCCGTATCACGCTTTTCTTTCCTGCTAAGAAGATTTTAGACAAGACTTTTTTCCTTATTTTTCTCAATGCTCGAAAAACAGTCGAAATACGTATATTGCTCTGTATTTTATGCAAAATACCGTATTTTTACTTATTTTACTAGCAATAAACGCATGCATGATGTACGAATAAATACAAAAATTATAATAAAAATATTAATATATTAATCAATATATTTAAATACGTATTCTGATCAATTTTAATACATAGCATCAAGTAAGACAAAATAAAATATTAAAAAATAAGATCAAATATATGTACGTATATCATCCAAATAAATATACGATTCGAGATATCATAAATCTAATATTTACAAAAATACAAATATAAACATCATTAATAAAATTATACACATTTTTCCCTTTTCTGCATTGAAAGAATTATGATAATACAAATTTGACTTGCTCGCTTACTTGTATTCACGACCTTCATACCCCACTTTTGGTGACGTTCATCTTAATGTTATAATTGTACGTAACATAATTAAAAAATCGTACAAAAATAAAATGCTTTCATCCAAATCTCTTCGTATTTTTATTCAACAAATATGTATATGTAATAAAATAGATTTATTAGTGTAAATAATATTTTTTTACAATATTTTATAAAATTATTAAAAATATTTATTTTGTAAGATCCCACCCTGCTATTCAAGCAATAATTTTTTCACTATTTGCAACTAAAATTAGTATTTTCAATAATTTCAAATTTTGGGATGAGAACTATTAAAATATATTTAATTTTTTATTTTTAACCTATACAGATTAAATAATTGAGAAAATTATCTAAAAATGTAAAAGAAATTACAGATTTAGGGTGATTTTCAATTAAATAAAAGAAATTATTTTTTTCAAATATTCTTTTAACATTTTTTAAAATAATTCATTACGTAGAAATAAAGAGATGAGTAGATTATGTAAATATTAAAAATTAAAAATTAAAAATTAAATAAATATCTATTTTAAGTTTTTTAATACGACTCAGACCCACAGTTTTTTTTTTTATTATTATTATGAAATTTTGATCTTATCATTCGAATAAAGGTATTTATAGCACAAATGCTGCGGTTTGAAATTTTAATTTTTACTTAGATTCATAATAGTTTAGCTCATTAACGGGATGTCTAATGCACTTTCTATGTTGGATTTATCTAAATTATATAAAAAATTAATTTATCTTCGATTGCAAGATATAGAAGTTAATATTTTTTATGAAATAAAGAAAATGGAATTTTAAATATAATAATTTTGCAATTTAATGCAAAAAGATAAATCAAATAAAGCCACCATACAAAAATTTACTTTGGGCATTTTCTTGTTCCTATGTGTGTTGGCCACATGCTTAAATTATGTACTCATGTGCTTTCCATGCCCAAACATTTCCCCATTGTGTACTTCATTTACCAACTCAAAAATATTGTTTATGTAAAAGCATATGAAAAGAAAAGGGTAAATTATATTGACAATCCTGATATTAGATTTAATTACATAAATAAAGGTATGTATGTAATTTGTTTCGGACGGTATTTGTGTAAATTTATTCACTGGATAGGGAATATATTTATAATTCTAACTGCAATTTTAAGTGTACTTTGTAATTTTGCAAAGGGCAGGAGGTATTGGTGTAATTAGATATGAGCTTAAGGGGTGCAAATGTAAGTTATCCAAGAACGTGTGCATGTTTGTTAGGCTTTATGTGAAACTATTGTAATTTTGTTTCATCATTCTTTGTTACAATGATATATTGATCGAATCAATGTGTTGCTCAATTTATCTAAATACTGAAAAATAATATAATTACCACTTAAAAAATAAAAAGGGTTAATTCTACTTTATATTGATATTTGATCTCTTGAACACGTACAATATTAACTGAATTTTCAGCAATATAAAATATACAAGAGAGAAAAATCGTGTTTTCAGATAAAGAGAAAAGAAACATATAAAAAAGGGTTAGTACTATAAAACTCAAATTAGCAAGAAAAACAGGACAAGGAAAAAAAGACGATAGTTTGCCTGTCGATTGTGTGTTATATTCTAACATGCACGATTATCAGGGATGTGGGCGATTCTCCACCGTCCATTTGTACTCATCAAATCAGGTTAATTAAGGAAAAACAGCGAACCCCCATACTGTAAAAAAAGACAACTTTATAAATTTTCTTTCATGCTGCATTTGGGATTTGAAGGAAGGATTCGAAAAAAGAAATTCAAATGACTCAATATCAAAGGGATTTGAATTTCATTAAAATGTCACAAGATATAGTTCAAAATACGAGTTCAAGGATATAAAATTCTTAATTACGCGTAATTAGCCAAACAAGGTTAAAGAGTTTGTTATTATGGATTTAAAATTCTTAATTTCAAATCATTCAATCCAAACGCAACTTTAATTAATTAGCAAGCTTATGTGGACCAATTGGGCTTTCTTACTGATACCCTTGAATTGGTCATAATGGACCTTCAGTCCAATTTATTCAAGTGGGCTTTCTGTAGGCCCAATACCTCTCTTTTTATAGGGTTCTTGACGTGGGTCTTCATAATCTCTGATCAGGACTTTCTCCCATCGTCTGACCCGACCCGTTCAAAATATGGGCTTCTTGGGCCGAAAGGAATACCTAGGAAACACCATCACTGTGTATTCTTAAAAGTTGGGCTTTGTTTGGATATTATTTTTAAGGAATAATTATATTTACATCCCCGATCTATGATCTATTTATATAAATTATCCCTATTTTTTATATAATTATAGATACTATCCCTAACAGCAAAAAAATAAGGATAGTTTGCGTAATGATGTTAAAATTTTTAGGGATGTAATTTTAAAAAAAGTAAAAGGTGGTTTGTGTAAGTAATTTTGATGGGTGTATTTATAATTATCTAAAAGATAGAGGTGATTTGTGTAAACAAGCTATAGGCCAAGGGAGTCTTCATAATTGAACTTGATATGCAAGTCAAATAAATTTTTTTTACCAAACTACCCCTATATATCTTCACACGCTAAAGGTGAAAATATACTTCCTCCCATTAGCGTTTGAAGATGTATAGGAGTAGTTTGGTCAGAGAAATATTTGAAAACTTACAATAAGTCAATCGAGGGTAAATATAGATTTTCGTTCAATTTTTTAAATAATATTACAAGTTCAGTGAATATTTGTTAGATAGAATAAACATCAGGAGTATTAGATATAATATCCCAAACCACAAAAGGTCTATATATAATTACACCAAATA
>NC_026147.1:3106280-3123298 GCF_000512975.1 Sesamum indicum | reverse complement strand
ATAATTATCCCTATAAAATACTGAGAAATTTCAGAATTCTTGCAAGATGGAGTGATTTAAAATTCTTCCCTTAAATCCCTCAATCAAATTCTAATTCTTCTATTGGTAAATTAAAATGGACTCTCACGAAAGTTGTCATGATTACAAATGTTCTGTCCATGTTCAAAAAATTGCATATAAATAAATAGTTCTCTGATGAACACCTTTTCGTGACAGCCCATTATAAAGAAATTTACTTTGATAATTTCAAAAAATTATTTATAATTTTATAAATAACAAGATAATATTTATAATTATATATATATAGATAAAAGGCCTTTAACTTAGCCGACTTCCATAATAGCATGGATCACACACACACACACACTTTCTTACAAATTTCTTGGAGGTTACATGCACCATACCGCAATATAATCAAATCAAATCAAATCAATCATAAAACTCAGTTTGACGTTTTACCCGAAAAAAATATTTTCTTTAATTTTTATTTTTTATTTTTAATTTATAACTATGTTCTTTACTTTATTCTGAAAAATTCAAGTTGTCAGAATAATTAGTCTACGCTTCTCCTGCAAGATGAAATTTCTGGATGTGTCAGTACTGTCATAAAATATTATTAATTATTATTGATTAGTAGTTAAAATTCAATATTGTCACATTGAATGTTGTCATGTGTATCAATCTTAATTATTACAGATAGAAGTCCAACGTAAAACGATCAAGATATATTAAAAAAGATTCATGAGTAATTCAAGCCATGCAAAAAATTCGAAAAAAAATTATATTATTGTTACTTACATTATACGAGTATTTTCCTTCAACACACTAAAAAAGAAAAAAAGAAAGTAGCGACAAAGAAATCAAGTGGTAATTTTAATATTATCATTAATTATATATATAGTGACTTTTTTTTTTATTTTGTCACAACAGTAACTTTTAATTTAATAATAACTATTATTTTATAAAATAAAAAATGTTATTAGCAAGAATTAGGTGAAAAAATTGTGTATAAAGTCGTTACTACAAATAATTAGTAATACATATATAGTAATGACTTAGTAACAAATTATCACACTAATTACCTAAAATGACCACGTTGTTCACAATTCTTACCCCTGATTATAATCTAATGACAAAATTAAAATTATTATCACATAATACATATATATATATATATATGTATGTATTGACAATTTTAAACTTATTATTTGATATTTTGCTACTAATATTATATTTTGTTACATAATATTTGATCCATTGAGATTATTAAATTAAAGAAAATTTAGATATTTATATTGAAAAAAACTCACAATTATTTAAATTGAAGAGTCAATATTGGGATTAATTAATACATTGCCACCATTTTCCATTATAGTTTGACCTTTTGAAATGTTGTTCTTCTACACTTACTCTTTCCTGGAAATTGGCAGTGGAATTGATTTTATTTTTCTACATCCGTACAACCTTTTAGCCCATGTTAAGGTTGATACTGCATTAACAAATTTGAGATCATAAGTTCGAGAGTTATAAAGTGTATGGGTACGTATTTGTCTCATGATTTTTATATGAATTTATTGTAATATAATTCATAGTTAAATATTAATGTATGGAAAAAGTATTATTTTAGTCCGCTAAATATGTCTAATTTTAACTTTAGTCCGATAACTATGTCCATTTTTGTTTAGATCCAGTAACTTACGAAATTGCTTACTTTTAGTCATCTGACATATTTTCGGACAAAGACTCGCTCTATTCGAAAGGTTCTTCTCATACATCCATCTGCTCAACTATCTTAACATGCTGATGAGTCCTATACACACACACACACACACACACACACACACACACACACATATATATATATATATATATATATATTATAACATTACATTTAATTGAAAAAATTATAACAAATATAATCAATTTACAAATAAAGGGTTGAAGTTGTTACCTGATCAAAATAACTCCAATATAAAAAAAAATTCAAGACAGATTGACGAACAAGAGTACAAAAATATTAGTGGGATAGTAAGAGATTAAAAATATTCGAGATAGATTGAGGAAATAGAGAGAAAATAAGAAGAATGGAAGAAGATAGTGAGATTAAATGAAAAGAGAGGAACACATTTATATAAAAAAATTTAGAATGGGTATAGAAACACATATCTAGGAGTTAAAAAATAGCCGTTAATTTAGATTTTGGGACGGCACTTGAGACGGCCTTAGGAACGGTCATTCCGATCGTTTAAATATAGATGTTGTATTTTATTTGGAACAGTTTCAGTAACACTAAAGAAATAATACAAAAAAACCATTTCCAATGTGTACCGAATTTTGAAACAGTTTTAGAAACACATGACTTTTTAAATAAAACTCATAATTAGGAACGATTTTTCGCATTATTGATTAAGGGTATACCAAAATCGTTCTAAATTGTACCTCATCTTGAAATACATTTTCAAACTGCTATTTTTGAGACATTCATTGTATAGGAATGGTTGACTTAGGATTTTTCCTAATTCTAATATAGTGTTCCAAATAGAGTTCCAACCATTTAGCGTTATTACTTTGAAACGACAGTTGGAACATAATTACTGATTGTTTGTTTGGAACTTATTTTGGAACGGTTTGAACCTTCCAAATTTATAAACCAAATAAAAAAAAAGGCCGAACATGATGTCATGTTTCAAATATCCGTTCCTGATTGTTCCGAAGACCATTCCAAGATGGAATGGGCTTTGGAACGGTTGCCCACATCTTGCCAAATCCCAATTTTTTTTTGTAGTGGTAATTTGTTCATTTTCAATATCGTAAGGGGTAATTTAAATTTTACCCTAATATTTGTATTGGATGATATAATAAATCAAATTCTCTAACAACTTGCCCAATTTGTTAGTTTTCATTAGGTTTTCATTTATTGTGTGGTAAACTAACCAAAATTCCCTTGCGGACTATGGATTATAATTTTGTAGGATAATTACACTCCCTTCTCATGAAGTTTGGTGTAATTACATGTAAATCCTTTGCGGATTGTGAAATTACATTTAGCACCCCTGAAGTTTTTTTCCATTTAACAAATAAGTTATTCCGTTAGTCAAAATTCACTGAATTTCCTGATATTAACAAAAAAATTGAATGAGAACTGATATTTACCACCGATTGACTGATTTTAGGTCAAATAATTTTTTTGAACTAAACTAGCCTTATAATGGTGAAGATATACCTTTTCACATGCATTAACACAGGAAGACATGAGGGTAATTTGATCATAAAAAATTTATTTGACCTGCAATAAATCAGTAATAAGTCAACTGGGATTTAATATAGATTTTTGGTGAATTTTAATTAACAAATGGATTTATTTGTTAGACAGAAACAAACTTCAGAGGTGCTAAATGTAATTTCTCAGACAATAGGGGGTCCACATGTAATTACACCGAAAATTTTAGGAGAGTGAGTGTAATTATCCCTAATCGTATTTATTTTCAATTTTTTTGAATTTTTTATGGACTAAGTGAAATTTTTTTCATAATTTTTTAACTCTTTTCATCCACCTCATCCAGTTTTTCACAAATTCTTATTTTTTTAGGAAAAAAATATAATAAGGATAAAATTGACAATTGTAAATCCCCATCCAAAGTCAACATAATATTTTCAAACATTAGAAGTATTCATAGTTTTTTAAATAGTGAGAAAATATTCATAATTATATCAAACTTTAGAAGAGTTGGTTATAATTCACGTACAATCAATAAAATATCCGTGCCGAAAAAGACTGAAAATGATGTTTATTTGTTTTGTATTAGCAACTACTTGCTTTCTTTACACAAGAAAGAGCGTAGAAACCTACACCAATTATTACCTAAACATGTGACAACTACCCCTTCAATTCCTTCTAGGAACCAACATATATACTATGTTGCCTAGTTTTAAACTACTAGTTGGACTCTATGTCAATGATGTTTTTTCAAACAAATGTGGCTGCAGGTAAAGTTCCCTTGTACACACAAACAAAAATAAAATAAAATAATAATTTAAAAAAAAAATAAGAGTAGCATTAGTTCGAAGGAATTGAAAAGAAAATTAAGGGATCCTTCCCATTGTGTTCCGAGTCTTGATTCATACATTGTGGTATAAACAGGCGTCAACTATATCTTTACGTTTGGAAAGTGCCAAAAGATATGCTAATACTGAAAATTATTACATGTATGTGTAGGAAAGAGGGTTTCAGTGCTGATGCCGCAGGAGAGATGGCACCTGCTCTACAGGAAACACACACACTGCAATAAGCAAGGGCCATCTCTCTGCGACACTAGCTACTGCAACGTCGTTTACATGATCAGCTTCTCATTGTATAAGGTTGTAATGATTGCATAAATCGTGATCGTGGTGCTCTGCAACAGCTGATATCCAACACAAGAGAGGTTGGAGTTTTGTCCAAATTGTGAGTAAGGTTGTAGTGATTGCATGTTCCAGTCTTTTACGTGTAGTTGCATATGATCCTCTCTCTCTCTCTCTCTCATTCTTGGATTTTACATCATAGCTTTGTGGTTTGCATAAATAGATGATGATCTTCATGTACATGTTTTCATTTCATTAATCCTCTGCGTGTGTGTGTGAGAGAGTATGTGAATGTGATCAAGTGTGTGCCATTAACCGTATACTCTGCTATAACACTTTGATACTGGCAAGGCTGTGCACCATTATCGGGATCTAGTGTTGATGGATCACAGTTCACATCAGAATTACACGCACACCTGCCTGCACAGTTCGGCCACTTCGCCCTGTCACAGTTAAATGAAACGAAGAACCGACCGTTTTCTGTGAATTTTGGATGAAATGCAATCCCCAAAAGTCCTAACTCAGTATCAAAATGAACTTCATCAGTTAGGTCTAGAAAAGGGTCGGCCTCATCGAGCTCCAAGTTGCCAACCAAATTTCCCTTGCTGGTTCGAGAAAAAGGCACGATTTGAGCCGTCCGGGTGACCAGCCATGTTGAGATAAGATCCGTTGGGTATTTTCTCTAGGCACATACCACTCAAAGGGCTCGGAGTTCCAGTACTGTTTAGTGTAACAGGCGCACCAGTGAAGCATGCTGCTCCGTCATTGGATGTACCGTCAACAGCGTTACAGAAATCTGTTTGTGATTGCCATAGATCCGTCAGTTTTGTGGAGTTGGAGTTTCTTGGCGCTCCAGCTCTGCCTTGCAATGAAGCGGCAAAGGGTGAGTTCAAAATAGAGACATTTTGGCAAGTGCTCCATACTTGAGAACAGTAGTCGTTTGTAGCTTCATTAGACTGCGTTGAGTGTGCTGAAACCGTAGAGTTACACAGCACGGGGACTGCTCCAGAATCGACTCTGAAAAGCTCGGCTGAAAATTGATCACACCTCTGTAAATAGTGAGATACAAACTACTTAATGCAAAATTCTGTCATTTCAGTGCAAGATAAGCAACAAACAGAATTCAAAACATTCTTCAGACTTGTAAGCTACACATAAACGACTAATGTCGAAAAATAAGACATTAATACTATAGGAATGATTGCAAACAAGTATAAGATTTATGGAAATATCAAGAACAGAAAAAGAATCAAGTGGGCCTGGCATTGGTTTGGACATTCTTAAAAGGGATGTACCTTAATCTAAAAATAATATCTGGACAATTTCATACTCCAAAGATCCTAATACTAGAAGAAAATCATATGCCAGCAGAACAATCAAGTCGACAATGCTCAGATAGAAGCTGCAACAAGCAAAACTGCAGAAGACCTAAAAAAAACTGATCCAAGTGGATTCAGGAAATCAAGGATTTTAACATAATGCTATATCAAACATCATAGTACAACCCCTTGAGACAACAACAAATCAAGAATCAGCAGTGGAACCACATTAATTTTTGCGAAGCTCAAATGTTTTCTTACCGCGCAAAGGATAGATTTAAGGAGAGAAGCACAGCCGGGATCTGAAATGTTCATTGATTCAAACTGCTTCTTTATACTCAAATCGTCGGTGTCGTTGCAGCATGAGGTGCCATTATAGGGACAGAACTGCAGATGAGAGCTTGGAATAAAGGGTGCTCCTGCAACACACAAAAAGTGGGAAAAAACACAAAAATTCAACTCACTATTGTGTTCCAACAACTGAAAGATTAAAAGAAAAACACAGAACTTCAATCAAACAGTTGGAATGTCACACTTAACTCGAATCAGTACACAGAGGGAGACCAGAACAAGAATCAAGAAATTGCAGCAGAATCAAGAACAGAATACCAACAAAACAACTGCCTCCCATGATTTCAAACACAGAGTTCCAGCCCAAAAAACACCTCCTTTTTCAAGAACTACATGAAAGATACTCAAGAGAGGGACAAGCACAACCCCACAAAGAATTGACTACAAAGACAGAAACAAAGATTGTCTGCAACAAAGCCAAGAAAAGGGGTTTCTAGGATTCAAACATCCAAGGCCATCTGACCAACAATTATTGGTCATAACAATAGAAGAAAAGAACAAAAGCCCCCATGTTTATCCGACCAAAATATGTTCTTAAAGTTGCTGTCCTTTTCTCTTACTCACAAGAGTGTTTGACATTTTCCCTTCTTAACAAAGATGGGATTCCATCAACTTGCAGCAAACAGTCCACAAAGTTGACTTCAAAAACATCAATTAATAGAGTGCAAAATACAAAATATTAGGAATACAATTCTAATTCAAGAACTCAATATTAAAATTAACATGACAAGTATTCACTTTTGCAATAACAATTCAAATTCAACAACAGAGGACACAAGTCAAATAACAATTTTGACGATTTGAATTGTGACTTTGATGCTGATGAGATTTCACTTTTCACTAATTAAGAATCTTGAAATTGAAGTACCTTCATCACTTCATGGGCCAACTTAAAAACAAAACGACCAAAAAATTATAAAACAAACTATAAATGAAAAAGGAAGAAAACAATTTATACTTTTGTAACATATAACATAATAACCAATGATAATTTACTCTATAAGTATAAAATAACTCATTAGAAAAAAGATATTAAAATTTTATAATATGATATTGAAAGATGCCGATAAAATAATATTTACAATATATATTAAATAGGTTATATTTTTTTCAATTGTTTGGATGAAGTCATAGTTCCCTTCATCACAATAAATTAGAGTTTGTGCTGATTTTAGAGTCATTGACGTTTTAAAATCATCAATTATAGAATCTTCGGTACTAAAAGTGGACTATGAGACAACTATAGATATAAGCATAGCTAACACATTCCGTGCCAATCTTGATATGATAAGGAATTTGGGAGTATGCAACTTCCACTAATCAATAATATCAAAACTCAACGAAACTTTCTCCATTTATTAATTTAGATAGGCATCCAACTCCAATTCATCCATGCCTCTAATCTCATATATCATTTGTTGGTATTTCTTTCTGTGAGCTCTAATTTCTTTCACTTAAGTCATCTTGATCCTGCCCTGATTCACTAGAATAAGTGGTAGAGAGCGTTATATGAGAATGCATTTTCTTGTATTCTTCAAAAGTATCATATAGGGTAATTCTGGTCAAACTTGTCTTTCTTCCTTTTCTGCTTCAAGAAATATACATATTCTTGAAAATATATTGGAGTTAAAAGAACTTATAACAATGATCAATCATGACAGCAATACATAGCATTATATTCATATTCTCAATATTACCTTAATACTTATCAAATTTCTACTTCGTTTGCCATGCCATATTTACCACATAAGCATCGTTACTTCTAAGTCACTCTTCCTACAAGTCATAAACATTACTTATTCCATCGAAAAATGTGTTAGATTCAACATACAAAGATCCAAAGACTCAACTCGTTAGCTCATAAAAATATTGCAATACTTTCAAAACTTCCGACCAAAACCCGATCATATTTTTAGGCAAATCAATTTTGCCATAAAGTCCCTCAAGCATGTAATCACCATGAAAATTAGCTTCAGGTATTTTAATACTTTTTAAACATACCTTGAAATACCACAATTGTCTTTAAAATGTATAGACCGAATTCCACATTATTAGGACATATAAATTTTACCTCCTCGAAGAAGAGGGCATAACATGTGATATTCCAAAATATCCTTTATATATTTCTCTAACACATAGACTAACACTCACTCTCCTCACTCTCTCTCCTTCTCTCTCTCACACACACACAACATTCTTTCTCTATCTAGAATTTAATTTTTTTTATTATTTAATTTTTCAAACATTCAAAAAAGAGAAAATATTCAATTATTTAATTTCATAGTTAAATAAAAATAAAATTAATATTGATATTATATTTATTAAAAAATATAAATCCAAGACATTAATTATATTAGAAATTATCATTGCATTAACAAAGAATATTTTCTTTTATCATCATAGTTTGCCCTTTCTCTAGCCCTCCGCGCGGCCCCTTCCCCTTCGCACTCCAACACTCAAATTTAGATCTTAAAAGAGCATAGGTCGTAAAGTCGGAATAAATATAATGTAAAGTCTAGGCGTGAGTAGTTTACCTTGACTTTCATAAATGCCAGGATATATACCGAGGATCATTCGTACGAATGATATCTGTCCTCAAAGATGCAGGCATGTGTCTTTCATCAACATCTCGTGCTGACTTATATACTTATTTACCCCCAATTGACTTATTACTGACTTATTGCAGGTCAAATATGACCAAATGATCCTCACACTTCTTCACGCGTTAATACATGTGAGAAAATATATCTTCATCATTATAAGGGTAGTTTAGCCCAAAAAATATATTTGACCTGTAATAAATCATACGTCAATTTTCACTCAGTTGTATCAACAAATTCAGTTAATTATCACTAATAAAGAGACTTATTTGTTAGATAAAGGCAAACCTCAGGTTTTAGAGATGTAATTGTATAAAACCTTTGTAGTATATGAACCCTTTAACTTGAAGGTAAGGACTTGGGACATCTTGTAAATGATTTACCTCCATAAGAATCTAAAAGAACACAAAAGAAGGAAAAAAATGAGAAACTATTTTAACAAATAGGAGCAGAATACAGTGACTTCTACCAACATGATAAACCAACTTGTCTCTCGTAAAGAAAACTTGCCCATAGTTGGTCAAATTAAAGTAACAATTCCATTTTTGAGATAAAAGATATATATTACCTTTCCATCCTGGTAAATATATGCAACAGCTTGATACCTGAAGAAAAAATCACAAAGATATATGATCCAAATGTCTTCGGTCCTAATAAAGCAAAAGAGTGTACACAACAAAGTAGCAAAACAATTTGATGTCATACCACACCACAAGCGAGCGCCAGTAGTCTCCAGATCAAACAAATGTTGGCAATTTTTTATATCATTAATGTTCTGCAATGGCCAGGATGACAATTCAGTTAATAAATGAAGGAAAAGATCCTAGAAGCACTACCAACATGCATCACAAACATTTCTCCATCTAATGCTTCTATACTTGTCATCAAGACATAAAGCACTGGCGAAGAACTACTCTGAAAAGCATCAATTTCAGAATTTGGAAAGAAACAAAGCTTCTGAACTTCATACTCACCTGATAGGATAAAAATTGCTGCAACTATTTGGTGTGCCGGGAAAGAGAGTTCCTTATGACCGGAAGTCCCTTATTTTCCAGCAGCGCCTGCAATAGTTATATATAAATTCAAGTTTGTGCTCATTACAGATTTTGGCAGACTATGACTCAAACTACACTAGAGTACAAGAAGCAAGCAACAAATCCCATGATTTACAACAAAACTTACTTGTATTGCTTGTACAGCAAGAAGCAGTCCTCTATCTAAGTCGTATAATTCAGGCATTGGAGCAAGCTGCAGTGAGTCCCTGGAAGACGGAGAACCTGAAGTTGTTTTATGACAGTAGTCGAGCAATAGGGGATAAACCATAAATGTTTTATTTCACTTGTACAGACATTTTAAGGCACCCAACTAGTACAAAAAGGACATACCAGCAGCAGATCCCCCCGATAGGAGTGGATCTGATGAGATAAAATGCCATGTTGCCAAGGACATGTTCCATTTTAGACTTGGTAGGTGACCGAGTCCATGGCTGAGACAAATCATCAATCCGGCTCACCAGGTTGGGAGTTATATGAAGTGGCTTTGGAGCTGCAATCAACTGCCGGGGATGCATTAGACAAAAGTGGAGGTGTGTTGAGCCTTGGAACCCCTGCAACTTGGATAAATCTATTAGAAAGAGAAATGGCTGATAATTATGTAGGATGCAGAAAATATCACAATGTAGAATTTCTCCATATGAACCACAGGCTGGGATAAACAACTAAATTGCTAAACTATCTGATCATTCACTTCACAAAAATGTAACGTACACAAATAGTAGGCAAAAGAAATACATCTTCCCTATCTTCCTTTACTGGGGTGCTATATGAGAATAGGACTAAGTGCGTGATTTAATTGACTTTACTGGGAAGGCCTTAAGGCAGTGGTTGACTAGCAACAAGCATCTATCTCCATATGTTGGAAAATTCTACCCAATAGCTATCTCATTGGTAGCTCATATTAATCATTCATGAGAAAGCAATAGCAAGAGCAACTATATAAGACAGAAATAGAGAAGCATCAGAAAATCTAAATACAACCATTTTTCAACAACTTTGCACATCAGCACATATTGACACAAAAATTCCCAAAACAGTGAAGAGAAACACTGATAGATAAAGAACAAATTCCAAAGATTTTCCTGTTCGGCTATATAAATTCAGGTGTTATAATTCTTAAAGAAGGAGAAAAGGCCATACTTTTCTATTTGTGCCCCTGAGCACCATGTAGGTCTCTCCAAGAGTATCAATTGTAGAGATTGCCGTCAAGAACTGTGGTTGACGCCCTTTTATAACTGACCACCACTGTATACCCCAAGGCCAGTGACACTTTCTGAGAATATGAAGGAACATAATCACAAGTGGAACTGTTTTACCTCAATTTCGGCTCTTGCCCGGATGATATAATTTTTATCAACAATCCTCTGATCACCCAAAAAGAGATAGCATTTGATACCCAGATTGGCGCACCTTGATCCAATCATTTCTTCACGGTCTCAAGAACATCTCCATAAAACTTGAAGCAAAAATCCACAAGCTCAGATTCTACTAACATAAAGAAAGTGAAAAATGAAATGGCAATTGACCATCTTCATGGACAATATACTTTCCATGAAAATTGTAGGCAGAAAAGCCCACTTTGAGACTGCAACTCACAATGAATCCCAAATGAGAAGGTTTAGGAAGATGAATAAAGATATATCTTTGAAAACCTACACTTCAAGATTTTAGATAAATGACCGCGCCTCCAACGCCAACGGTAATATTTCTACTGCAACGGTCACATTTTTTCGAAAAATTATTTAAATAAATATAAAAAAAGAATAAGGGTAGGTCGAACCTCTTGCTAGTTGCTCGACAGCACTGCACCTCCAACGGTAAAATTTTCTTACTGCAACGGTCATATTTTTTGAAACATAAATAAAAAAAAGAAAATTATAAAAATAGAGTTCTTTGAAAAAATAGGCAAAGGCGGTATTTTTTTGGTTTGCTGGGCAGTTCTTTGTCTGTTTTAGTTTTTTTTAATTTTATAATTTTTTTAACTAATAAAGTAATTCTATTATTAATTAATAATAAAAAAATTGATATTTTTATTATTATACGTTTCTTGTATGTGATTTGAATTGATTATACATATACAATATATAATATTTATAATAACATATACTTTTATTATGAAAAATTAAAACCCAACTCCCTTCCCCCGCCACCATCCCCCATCGCCCCTGCCACTTGACCCCCTTTCTCATCGCCATTACTCGCCCCAATCTGAACTCCCTTCCTTATCGGCCTCTCTTTTCCCCGCCTCTTCTACCCTCGCCCTTCCTCCCTTTTCCTAAAAAGGGTGCAAATGTTGTTATTCAAGCAAAAATAAGAAAAATAGGATGACATGCAAGTATAAAAGGGCGCCACAATTTCCCTCCAATTTCCTAAGCATGTTAAAACTACATGCGTTTTGCCTCCAAAATGTTAACTAAACGATTATGTACAGAGCATGTGCAGAAATTGTGTCCATTTTGAATATTTGTTTGAGTGGATATCCAAAAGTGTCGAGGTTTTTTTTTTCATTTTGAAACTTTTTAACCTTTTAAAATGGAAGACCAAATGTTTTAACACCCTTTATTCTTTTTTCGATAAATGTAAATTTTATTAAGTAAAGGGTATAGTCGTATAGTACAACAATGCTCAAAGTGTGGGTTCTCCCTCGACAGGTCAAGGGATACGTCATATTCTATAAACCGCACAAGAACTAATAGAGGGAGGTAATGTAACACTAAGTATCCTATGTCGAACATCCTCTAAAATAAGGAAGGCTAGCGAGTCAGCCATCCGATCTATTTGCTCAAATCTCCGTAGGTTGCTCCCGCCATATATGATAGACACAAGAAGCCAGCTTTGCGCGATATGCCACGTTTATGATGTGTTTCTCTCTCCATTTTGTTGCTACTCAAGTAATATCCCTTAGTCAGTTATGATTAGGCCAACGAAAACGTACAGACCGTCTAAGGATTATTAAGCATCGTTGAGAATACCGACACCTGAAGAGCAAAAGGTTATGTGTTTCAGCCTCTCCTAATCACAATATACAGGTGCCTATGTGGGAGAACCATGGTTTATCGGCCGTGAAAAGTTTCTCTAGGATTGCGAGTCATAGGATAAAGTTATGTTTAGGAATCTTAAAGGAACCCAAAAGTAGTGAAAACCAATCTATCTTGGATTTTGGTGGGTCCAGATATCAAAAAAGAGAGGCTACAGTAGGTAGACCATCCTTATAACGCCATATAATGGAATCATTCCCTCCATGAATCGTAGGTAGCATCTGTAGGATTTCCAAATACTCAAGGTAAAGCGGATTGATAGTCTAGTGCCATTGCCCATCTAGAATAATGGGGCTGAGTTTCTCCTAAACGCCTAGACCTAGTAGCCTCGGCCCTCGCAGAAATCTGTGAAGTAAAGCCAAGCTCATGCTACGAATCCTACCAAAGATAGACAGAAGACCCATCTCCAATCCGATACTCCACCATCGGCCTCAATAAAGTACGTAAGCAAATAGATTTTCTCTATCCCCACGAACCTCCGCGTTCAGGAATTACATCACATAGTTTTTTGCACATTAGTGCACAGTTTAGGGTTGCAATATCACGCAATCTCTAACCGCCTTCCTCAATCCGTTTACAAACATCCCTTCAAGCGACTTTTGCATATCCCTAATTCATCGTACCTTTCCACAGGAAAGCTCTCGACCGCTTCTCAATCGCCCTTAACCCCCTTAGGCAGAAGAAATGTTGAAACCCAATATACGCTCAATGCCATGAGTGCAGATTCAATGATATGGATACGTCTTACATACGACAACGCCATTCCTTCCTATCCTTAGATGCACTGATCGATCTTCAGCAACATCGGCTGGCAGTCGACTATAGATAGTCTGGAGGAAAGGAGTGGAAGTCCCAAGTACCTTATCTGGACATGCCCTTCCTGAAATCCGAGCACTGCTAGCAACTGGTCTCGTATCCATGGATCGATCGGGATATAGTCGGTGACTTTTATGAGCATTAACTCGGAGTCCTGATAAGGAGGCAAATAGATCTAACCCCTGTTTAAATACACCAATAGATTCCATGTCAGCTTTGCAGAATAACAACAGATCATTTATAAATCCGAGTTGGAAGAGTCAAGTGGGTTCGCACTTCCAATGGAAGGAAAACTGCATGTCCTAGTTAATGAATTGTAGGAATAATAAACGCATAACCTCCATCACGATCACAAATAAATATGGGGATATAGGGTCCCCTTATCTTAGCCCTCTCTAGCCCTCACAAAAAATTCATGCGGTTTTCCGTTAAGTCCAACAGAGAAGGATAGGATCGTCACGCACACCTCAATCCACCGAATGAATGGTGCCGAAAATCCAAAAAGCTAAAGAACTGCTATTAGAAAATTCCATTCAGCAGTGTCATAGGCTTTTCTAATGTCCAACTTGAGGGCACATTGTGATGGAAGACGTTGTTGGTTGTATCTTGTAAACAATTTCTGTGCTAACAGTACATTGTCGCCTATAATACGACTAGGAACAAAGGTGGTTTGACAAGAGCTAATTAATTTATCCAAGACAATACTCAATTTCTGTACAAGAATCTTAGCAATAACTTTATAAAGGACATTACAACAAGATATAGATCGGAAATCAGCAACCAGCATAGGGGACTGTACCTTAGGAATAAGTGCCAGAATCGTGGCATTGACTTGCTTGAGCAGTTTTCCCGTAGTAAAGAAATCCAATGTTGCCTTCGTGACTTCTGTGCCCACAATTGGCCATGCTGCTTTATATAAACCCGAAGAAAATCCATCTGGTCCAGGTGCTTTATCTTCAGCAATATCAAAAACAGCCTGCTTAACGTCAGTAGCGCTGACATGCTGAAGGAGTTGTAGATTCTCTTCCTCTGTAAGCACATGCCTTGCCTATAGCCTCAAATACCGGAGTCAATCACATGCCTGCGTCATGCTGCTAAACATTCTGCATACTGGGAATAAAAACCGGTGAAAGTGTAAGGTTATTATAAAATCTGAACATACCTCCCAGTTATTGTTGTTTATCCCCATACAGCACTAAGGTCGAGTGATCTGATGTGTGTGAAGTGAGACTAGAATAGTATGATGTTGGGGATCTCGCAAGCCAAGCATCATTAACGAGCATATGATCCAATCGCTTCCATAGGCTTCGTGATTCCATGCTACAATTATGCCACGTGTACCATTCACCCTACATGGGCAAAGGAAGCAATCCAGTATCCAAAATACATGCATTGAATTCATTCATAACCATTCTTATATCGCCTGTGGAACCATAAACCTCACTAAGACCACGGACAACGATAAAATCTCCTCCCACCAACCACAGTACAACCACGGACAACCACAATTTAATGAAAAAAGATAAATCAAATAAAGCCACCATACAAAAATTTACTTTGGGCATTTTCTTGTTCCTATGTGTGTTGGCCACATGCTTAAATTATGTACTCATGTGCTTTCCATGCCAAAACTTTTTCCCATTGTGTACTTCATTCACCAACTCAAAAATATTGTTTATGTAAAAGCATATGAAAAGAAAAGGGTAAATTATATTGACAATCCTGATATTAGATTTAATTACATAAATAAGGGTATGTGTGTAATTTGTTTCAAACGGTGTTTGTGTAAAATTTATTCACTGATAGGGAATATGTTTATAATTCTAACTGCAATTTTGAGTGTACTTTGTAATTTTGCAAAGGGCGGGAGGTATTAGTGTAATTAGACATAAGCTTAAGGGGTGCAAATGTAATTTATCCAAGAACGCATGCATATTTGTTACACTTTATGTGAAACTATTGTAATTTTGTTTCATCATTCTTTGTCACAGTGATATATTTGATCGAATCAATGTATTGCTCAATTAATCTAAATACTGAAAAATAATATAATTACCACTTAAAAAATAAAAGGGTTAATTCTACTTTGTATTTATATTTGATCTCTTGAACACGTACAATACTTATTGAATTTTTCAACAATATCAAATATACAAGAGAGAAAAGTCGTGTTTTCATATAAAGAGAAAAGTACATATAAAGAAGGGTTAGTACTGCAAAATTCAAGCCAGCAAAGAGAACAGAACAAGAAAAAAAAAAACGATAGTTTGCCTGTCGATTGTGTGCTATATTCTGGCATGAGCGATTATCAGGGATGTGGGCGATTCTCCATCGTCCATTTGTACTCATCAAATCAGGTTAATTAAGGAAAAACAGTGAACTAATACTGTAAAAAAAGACAACTTTACAAATTTTCTTCCATGCTGCATTTGGGATTTGAAGGAAGGATTCGAAAAAAGAAATTCAAATGACTCAATATCAAAGGGATTTGAATTTCATTAAAATGTCACAAGATATAGTTCAAAATACGAGTTCAAGGATATAAAATTCTTAGTTACGCGTAATTAGCCAAACAAGGTTAAAAAGTTTGTTATCATGTATTTAAAATTCTTAATTTCAAATCATTCAATCCAAACGCAACTTTAATTAATTAGCAAGCTTATTTGGACCAATTGGGATTTCTAGTTGATACACTTGAATTGGTCATAATGGACCTTCAGCCCAATTTATTCAAGTGGGCTTTCTGTAGGTCCAATACCTCTCTTTTTATAGGGTTCTTGACGTGGGTCTTCATAATCTCTTATCAGGACTTTCTCCCATTGTCCGACCCGACCCGTTCGTAATATGGGCTTATTGGGCCGAAAGGAATACCTAGAAAACACCATCACTGTGTATTCTTAGAAGTTGGGCTTTGTTTGGGTATATTTTTAAGGAATAATTATATTTACATCCCCGATCTATGATCTATTTACACAAATTATCCTTGTTTTTTACATAATTATAGATACTATCCCTGACAGCAAAAAAATAAGAATAGTTTGCGTAATGATGTTAAAGTTTTTAGGGATGTAATTTTAAAAAAAGTAAAAGGTGGTTTGTGTAAGTGATTTTGATGGGTGTATGTATAATTATCTAAAAGATAGAGGTGATTTGTGTAAACAAGCTATAGGCCAAGGGAGTCTTCATAATTGAACTTGATATGCAAGTCAAATAAATTTTTTTTGACCAAACTACCCCTATACATCTTCACACGCTAAAGGTGAAAGTATACTTACTCCCATGCACTAGCGTTTGAAGATGTATAGGAGTAGTTTGGTCAGAGAAATATTTGAAAACTTACAATAAGTCAATCGAGGGTAAATATAGATTTTCGTTCAATTTTTTCAATAATATCACAAGTTCAGTGAATATTTGTTAGACAGAATAAACATCAGGAGTATTAGATATAATATCCCAAACCACAAAAGGTCTATATATAATTACACCAAATATTAGGGA
>NC_026147.1:3045173-3106270 GCF_000512975.1 Sesamum indicum | reverse complement strand
ATATAATTATCCCTATAAAATACTGAGAAATTTCAGAATTCTTGCAGGATGGAGTGATTTAAAATTCTTCCCTTAAATCCCTCAATCAAATTCTAATTCTTCTATTAGTAAATTAAAATGGACTCTCACGAAAGTTGTCATGATTACAAATGTTCTACCATGTTCAAAAAATTGCATATAAATAAATAGTTCTCTAATGAACACCTTTTCGTGACAGCCCATTATAAAGAAATTTATTTTGATAATTTCAAAAAATTATTTATAATTTTATAAATAACGAGATAATATTTATAATTATATATATATAGATAAAAGGCCTTTAACTTAGCCGACTTCCATAATAGCATGGATCACACACACACACACTTTCTTACAAATTTCTTGGAAGTTACATGCACCATACCGCAATACAATCAAATCAAATTAAATCAATCATAAAACTCAGTTTGACGTTTTACCCGAAAAAAATATTTTCTTTAATTTTTATTTTTTATTTTTAATTTATAACTATGTTCTTTACTTTATTCTGAAAAATTCAAGTTGTCAGAATAATTAGTCTACGCTTCTCCTGCAAGATGAAATTTCTGGATGTGTCAGTACTGTCATAAAATATTATTAATTATTATTGATTAGTAGTTAAAATTCAATATTGTCACATTGAATGTTGTCACGTGTATCAATCTTAATTATTACAGATAGAAGTCCAACGTAAAACGATCAAGATATATTAAAAAAGATTCATGAGTAATTCAAGCCATGCAAAAAAATCGAAAAAAAATTATATTATTGTTACTTACATTATACGAGTATTTTCCTTCAACACACTAAAAAAGAAAAAAAGAAAGTAGCGACAAAGAAATCAAGTGGTAATTTTAATATTATCATTAATTATATATATAGTGACTTTTTTTTTTATTTTGTCACAACAGTAACTTTTAATTTAATAATAACTATTATTTTATAAAATAAAAAATGTTATTAGCAAGAATTAGGTGAAAAAAAATTGTGCATAAAGTCGTTACTACAAATAATTAGTAACGACTTAGTAACAAATTATCACACCAATTACCTAAAATGACCACGTTGTTCACAATTCTTACCCCTGATAATAATCTAATGACAAAATTAAAATTATTATCACATAATACATATATATATGTATTAATAATTTTAAAATTATTATTTGATATTTTGCTACTAATATTATATTTTGTTACATAATATTTGATCCATTGAGATTATTAAATTAAAGAAAATTTAGATATTTATATTGAAAAAAACTCACAATTATTTAAATTGAAGAGTCAATATTGGGATTAATTAATACATTGCCACCATTTTCCATTATAGTTTGACCTTTTGAAATGTTGTTCTTCTACACTTACTCTTTCCTGGAAATTGGCAGTGGAATTGATTTTATTTTTCTACATCCGTACAACCTTTTAGTCCATGAACAAATTTGAGATCATGAGTTCGAGTGTTATAAAGTGTGTGGGTACGTATTTGTCTCATGATTTTTATATGAATTTATTGTAATATAATTCATAGTTAAATATTAATGTATGGAAAAAGTATTATTTTAGTCCGCTAAGTATACCTAATTTTAACTTTAGTCCGATAACTATGTTCATTTTTGTTTAGATCCAGTAACTTACGAAATTACTTACTTTTAGTCATCTGACAGATTTTCGGACAATTTTACCCCTATACAACTTTTGAAAAGCAGTTTTAGTCCATATGCACTCATAGGGGTAAAATTATCCGAAAATCGGCCAGATGACTAAAAGTAAGCAATTTCGTAAGTTACTGGATCTAAACAAAAATAGACATAGTTATCGGACTAAAATTAAAATTACACATACTTAGCGGACTAATATAATACTTTTCCCTCAATGTATTGATCATTAGAAAAAAAAATACTATTGCCTACGATTCTACTGCATATGAATTACAACCGTAGTAAAGAATCATTATTAATCATGATTAAATAAAAATAAATAAAAAATCTAACTTTTTTATCATAAAAAAATATTTTTACCATGGCTCAGTATTTTTGACATGACTTTTAGCCGTGCCAAATGTACTAGCTATACTCGCAAGAATCACAGCTAATAACCGTTGCATGATCATATTCAATAACTTCTTATTATGATTATTAATTTTTAACCATGGTAAGTAGCTATGATTAATATTTCTTGTAGTGGATTAAATTGTATTATTACTTGTTTAATGTATTAAAATTTTAATGTAATCATATAATTACGACTTAAAAAAAAAATCTCCATGATTTTCTTGGTCAAATGGAGGTCTAATTATCAAATTAAATAATTTGATGCTGTACTTAACTATATTTTCATCATAAATTGTTTAATTTCGAAAGTGTCGATAATATTACCATCAATTATATTTATAAAGTGATGAAATACATACATATATATATACGTATATTCATCACTATATATATATACGTATATTCATCACTATTCTTCTTATTAAATATTTCCTTTTTAAAGATTATATTAAAATTAAATTAAAATTATTGTTATTTAATATGTAATTTTAAGGAGTTTTATCTTCCTCCTTAGAACAATTTTCAGACAACAATAGATGTGTCTTCATGTTGCTGTTCGAAGTTTTTGCAAAAGGGGCGTCCTTAGGATCTACTCATCATCTTCTACTAACATAATATTATGGGGAAAAATGCATGCTATCTCGCTTCCTTGATATAAACAATGTGCAAAATACATTCTTGTAGAACAAAATAGTAAATTATCTAACTATACTTTTAAAAATTAAGCAATTCACTCCCTGACCCTGGTGGTGTACTATACACGCTTTAAGTACAATTGTAGTTGATTTTTATGAATAAAATATTATTTTATATTTAATATAATATATACTAATATTATCATATATTATATATAGTATTTTTATTTAATTCAAAGAATAAATAAAAACCTTACCTCCTCCTACGCCCTCCCCCCTTCTCAATCGCCCTCCGGACCCACCCCTACTGCCGTCAACCCTTTCTTGTCACCCCAATAACCCTTCTCCTTTTAACCATCTTCTCCTTCGTGAACCCTTTATCCTTATCCTCCTCTCTCCTTGCCCTTAGCCACGGCCCCTTTCCTCTTCTCTCATCGGCAGCCCAAATTCCCTAACCCTCGTGTGGCCTCCCCATCCAGTCCCATCATCACCACCAACCCCGCCTTTACCTCCATCCCGTTCCCCCCCGCCCCTCTATATATTTGCACATATATACAAATATATAATTTTAATTAATAAAAATATATTATACATATATCTTTAATAAAATTTTATGTCATATATATATTTATTACGTAAAGATATTCTTTTAATCTAAACCATTGATAAAATTAAGTAAAATATGTACCATTAATCTTATTAATTATATTTGAACCTTAGATTCAATCCGATCCAACTGCTATTAATAAAGATGTAAAAGTAATTTTATGACTAAAAATATGTACATCTCAATTATGTGGCGTTCTGATCCACTGAGCTATATCTTCTTTAATGCACCCCTATCTCAACCTAGGTAATTGAAAATAGATCATTGGATACGAGTGTCGTTCATATGGAGGTCGTCATTTCTGCGTGGTCTGTTCCGTTTGCAAAGAATCTGAGGCTCAAAGTGAAGAGAGCAATTTCTTCTACAAGGTAAGCCTCTACAATTAACGCCTCGACGTGCGCTTTGTTTTTAACCTTCATTTTTAAGTCTCGAAAAAATCTAATAACGGAATATTTATTAGAAACATAATGACACTAGAACTATTTCAAAAACCTAGAATAACTCGTGTAATAATTACCTCTCAAATGGATACATCCACCTGTATTGCACAGGTCCTCCCACACGCGCTTCATATGGCAGGTGAATATTTAGGTGCTCTATTGAGTCGAAGAAAGCTGGCAAAAATATTTTCTCAAGGTTGCACAAGATGGTTGCGACACTATCCTCCAATTCTTGTACCTTGTTCACATCGAGCGTCGCCAAACATAGAATCTAGAATGGAAGGCTAACCTCTGTTAATGCACTCCACACCGATTCATGAAGCTTTTCATGGAAGGCAACCGGGATCAACTTCTGCATGAATACATGACAATCATGACTATTCATGCCGTGAAGCCTCAGCTCCTTCATGTCGACAGAACGGGCTAAATTAGATGCGTAGCAATTAGAAAACTTTAGATGACTAATCCATTCACATATCTCCTCTTCTACTCTTTGGTCAGGGTATATACGGCTTTGGGCATCATGTTCGGCTTTTTTTGTCTACCCCAAGCTCCGGTAGATAACGTATGATCTTGAGGTCCTTCATGCATTTAGAGTATTCTTCGTTTTTCCCTTTAGATACATCACGGTATTGAATATATTGTCAAACACATTCTTCTCAATGTGTATGACATCAAGATTGTGTCGTATCAGATGCGTTGACCAGTACTCGAGCTCCCGAAAGATGCTTTTTTTTGTCGACTTATGCTCGCTATCGTACCGTCCAGGAGTGACAACGGCACCTTAACCACGGACTAAACTCTTCAACACATTCGCAGATCTTTTCTTTCCTCAATCTTGGTCGTACAACCTTCATTTTTGCTCAGTTCTTAATGAATGCTTTCTTGTTCCTACGGTACGGATGGTCCAGGGAGGAACTGTATGTGACAATCAAAGTAGCACGTCTTCCTACCATTCTGAGGTAGAATGCACGTGTATCTTCCATACAACTGGACACCCCATAACACTAGCGAAACTCCATCTAGACACCATCCCATAAGCGGGTAGGTCGTTCAAAGTCTACATCAATGCGGCGTGCATTGGGAATGTCTCATTTTTCGTACTATCGCACGTCAGTACACCCACATGCCATAAATTCTGCAACTCCTTGATCAGCGGCTCTAGGTAAACATCAATGAGACGTTTCAAACTAGAAGGACCGAGGATCACGATTGTCAGGAACATATACTCAGAACTCATGCACTTACAGGTGGCATATTATATGGTGTAAGTATAATGGGCCAACATGAATACGTATGACCGTACTACCCGTGCAGTGTGAATCCATCCAAATTCAGACTAAAATTACGGGGCTCTGCTGCAAAATCGAGATATGTTCGGTCAAAATTCCTCCATGTTTCTGCATCAGACAGATGGAACATGGATAACTCCTTTGTCTGATGGTTGGTATGCCACGTCATTTGCTCATCAATCGCTTCCGAAGCATATAACCTCTGCAAGCGAGGGATAATCGGCAAATACCTAAGAATGGCATACAGTGTCTTCATGCGATTAGGATTTCGCTCTCTGGTCAGCTTGTACCTAACCTCTCTACGAAACTTGCAGTAGTCCAGCTCAATGTTGTCTTTCCAGTAAAGCATGCAACCATTCTTACACGTATCAATATTCTCAACAGGTAAACCCAAGTCTCTTATCAATTTCTTCGTACTATAGTAATCCTAGGGCAAGGTGTTGTCGTGGCACAATATATGATCTGCTCACTGCGATATTCGATCATATATATGCTGAGAAATATGGCCATCGACTTTGATATTCACCAACTTAGCTACAACCTCCAATTGAGATTGGATGCAACCGTACCACAATAGCTGCTTGGCAACATGCACTACATCGTGAAATTGATTTGCCAGCCAGATATATAATCGTAAGGGCCCCACCATAATATGAACTAGGCCATGCATCAGTAGGGCACGACCTCGTACCATCATAAGGCACACCATTCTGGTTATAATTAGAAGACCAGACAGCCGGCCGGACTGCATTAAACACCATCCTCTGTGCCCAATCCATCTGCGTCGCATCACCCCAAGGCGTACTCATACCCTGTATAATATGAGAAATGACAGTTTGCTCCTCCTGCAACGGGGCTACCGTGACGACCTCAAAATACTCCTGCATCCTCTTCTCTCCATGAGAAGTTCAATTATAATACTCCGGCATAAAACTTTTCATAAACAAGTTGAAATTTACCTCGTCCATGGTTTTGAAAATTTTATTTTTGCACTTCCGACAAGGACATTTAATTTTCTCAACCGTCCATATATGCATGTTGAGACTTGGCCCATTCTATATATATAGCAACACCATCTTCAAACTACGGAATAAGACTCGCCCTATTCGAAAGGTTCTTCTCATACATCCATCTGCTCAACTATCTTAACATGTTGATGAGTCCTACACATACATACACACACACACACATATCTATATATATATATATATTATAACATTACATTTAATTGAAAAAATTATAACAAATATAATCAATTGACAAATAAAGGGTTGAAGTTGTTACCTAATCAAAATAACTCCAAATATCAATAAAAATTCGAGACAGATTGACGAACAAGAGTACAAAAATATTAGTGGGATAGTAAGGGATTAAAAATATTCGAGATAGATTGAGGAAATAGAGAGAAAATAAGATGAATGGAAGAAGATAGTGAGATTAAATGAAAAGAGAGGAACACATTTATATAAAAAAATTTAGAATGGGTATAGAAACACATATCTAGGCGTTAAAAAATAGCCGTTAATTTAGATTTTGGGACGGCACTTGAGACGGCCTTAGGAATGGTCATTCCGATCGTTTAAATATAGATGTTGTATTTTATTTGGAACGGTCTCAGTAACACTAAAGAAATAATACAAAAAAATCGTTCCAATGTGTACCAAATTTTGAAACAGTTTTAGAAACACATGACTTTTTAAATAAAACTCATATTTGGAACGATTTTTCGCATTATTGATTAAGGGTATACCAAAATCGTTCTAAATTGTACCTCATCTTGAAATACATTTTCGGACTGTTATTTTTGGGACATTCATTGTATAGGAATGGTTGACTTAGGATTTTTCCTAATTCTATATAGTGTTCCAAATAGAGTTCCAACCATTTACTGTTATTACTTTGAAACGACAGTTGGAACATAATTACTGATTGTTTGTTTGGAACTTATTTTGGAACGGTTTGACCGTTCCAAATTTATAACCCAAAAAAAAAAGGTCGAACATGATGTCATTTTTCAAATATCCGTTCCTGATTGTTCCGAAGACCATTCCAAGATGGAATGGGCTTCGGAATGGTTGCCCAGATCTTGCCAAATCCCGTTTTTTTTGTAATGGTAATTTGTTCATTTTCAATATCATAAGGGGTAATTTAAATTTTACCCTAATATTTGTATTGGATGATATAATAAATCAAATTCTCTAACAACTTACCCAATTTATTAGTTTTCATTAGGTTTTTATTTATATTTATATTTATATATGTATATATATATATTGTGTGGTAAACTAGCCAAAATTCCCTTGCGGACTATGGATTATAATTTTGTAGGATAATTACACTCCCTTCCCATGAAATTTGGTGTAATTATATGTAAATCCTTTGCGGATTGTGAAATTACATTTAGCACCCCCAAAAGTTTCTTTCCATTTAACAAACTACGTTAGTCAAAATTCACTGAATTTGCTGATATTAACAAAAAAATTAAATGAGAATTGATATTTACCATCGATTGACTGATTTTAGGTCAAACAATTTTTTAAACTAAACTAGCCTTATAATATTGAAGATATACCGTTTCACATGCATTAACACAGGAAGACATGAGGGTAATTTGGTCATAGAAAATTTATTTGACCTGCAATAAATCAGTAATAAGTCAACTGGGGTTTAATATAGATTTTTTTATTAATATCAGCAAATCTGGAGAATTTTAATTAACAAATGGATTTATTTGTTAGACAGAAACAAACCTCAAAGGTGCTAAATGTAATTCCTCAGACCATAGGGGGTCCACGTGTAATTACACCGAAAATTTTAGGAGAGTGAGTGTAATTATCCCTAATCGTATTTATTTTTATTTTTTTTAATTTTTTTATGGACTAAGTGAAATTTTTTTCACAATTTTTTAACTTTTTTCATCCACCTCATCCAGTTTTTCACAAATTCTTATTTTTTTAAGAAAAAAAATATGATAAGGACAAAATTAACAATTGTAAATCCCCATCCAAAGTCAACATAATATTTTCAAACATTAGAAGTATTCATAGTTTTTTAAATAATGAGAAAATATTCATAATTATATCAAACTTTAGAAGAGTTGGTTATAATTCACGTACAATCAATAAAATATCCGTGCCGAAAAAGACTGAAAATGATATTTATTTGTTTTGTATTAGCAACTACTTGCTTTCTTTACACAAGAAAGAGCGTAGAAACCTACACCAATTATTACCAAAACATGTGACAACTACCCCTTCAATTCCTTCTAGGAACCAACATATAAACTATGTTGCCTAGTTTTAAACTACTAGTTGGACTCTATGTCAATGATGATTTTTCAAACAAATGTGGCTGCAGGTAAAGTTTCCTTGTACACATAAACAAAAATAAAATAAAATAATAATTAAAAAAAAATAAGAGTAGCATTAGTTCGAAGGAATTGAAAAGAAAATTAAGGGATCCTTCCCATTGTGTTCCGACTCTTGATTCATACATTGTGGTATAAACAGGCGTCAACTATATCGTTACGTTTGGAAAGTGACAAAAGATGTGCTAATGATAGGTGCGTCGTCCCACGATTTTTCATAAATACTTAGTACAAGGAAGGCTGATACTGAAAATTATTACATGTTTGTGTAGGAAAGAGGGTTTCAGTGCTGATGCCGCAGGAGAGATGGCACCTGCTTTACAGGAAACACACACACTGCAATAAGCAAGTGCCATCTCTCTGCGACACTAGCTACTGCAACGTCGTTTACATGATCAGCTTCTCATTGTATAAGGTTGTAATGATTGCATGAATCGTGATCGTGGTGCTCTGCAACAGCTGATATCCAACACAAGAGAGGTTGGAGTTTTGTCCAAATTGTGAGTAAGGTTGTAGTGATTGCATATGTTCCAGTTTTTTACATGTAGTTGCATATGATCATCTCTCTCTCTCTCTGTCATTCTTGGATTTTACATCATAGCTTTGTGGTTTGCATAAATAGATGATGGTCATCATGTACATGTTTTCATTTCATTAATCCTCTGCGTGTGTGTGTGAGAGAGTATGTGAATGTGATCAAGTGCTGCTGCACCTAGAGCCTATCTTAGCAGCTGCAACATATGAATTGTTAACATTTACATTAATTTGTGAATGTTAAAAGACAAGGGCTTGTTTCTGTTTTACAGTGTGCTTTATCATTGTTCGAATTCTAACTCAAATTGGAATTTTTAGTCAGATTCATGAAGCTAATATGTCATAACGAGTGTATTGTATTTGCTTTATCATTGATGTTCAATTTAAGAAAAACGACCAATCAACAAGTGCAAAACACTTATAACCTGTTCTGCATGGTTAAAATTTGATTCAGCTGCAAATTTGATCAGGTTTTCTTATTATCCGGTAACATTCATCAAGTCTGAAGGTGTACTTTAGTGTATGTGTGTGTTTTAATGGTTGATGTGTTTTTTTAGTACATCTGATCACCTACTGCAGCATGCGATCTTATTGAAAATTATCATTCAATTCTGATGTTCGACGTCTGGGACCACAAGGACATCGCTTGTGTCAAGGTAGAGATAGAAATTGTTGCTGTATTAAATCCATATTTTGTTCGACTTTTGAACTGCGTATCCATAAATTTATCCAGTTGTATGAATAATATCCGTCTAGAACACTGTTCCTCAATCATCGGCTGAGATTTTGAGTTCCAACCTAGATTGACATATCCGTCTATGACACTGCTCCTGAACCACCCATCGATTGAGGTTTTGAGTTCTAACACAGATCATGTCGAGTTGACTAAACTCGACAAGCACTGTAAAAAAAATGAGAGAAAAGCACTTCTGGGTTTTATGTTACAACTGACAGGAACATATGATGTTGTTCCTTAAATAAGTAACATATATATAGTACTGTAAGGATTGATACTCCAACAAAAACTGTCTTCAAAGTCTATCTGAGTGCCTAACATGTTCAGGCAAGAACTGTACTTCACTGGAAAAATGGACAGTAATTCTTTTATTTGTACATGTAATAATCACAAAGAATGCGAAGTGTGGAAGAATATTGCAACATTAACTCAGTGCTCTAATGAGACAAGTTTACAGCAATTTAGACACAATTCACCACAAACAAGCACAAAAATGAAATCAAGAGAAGCAGAACAGTCTCACATGGACCTCTCAAAGGGCTTGCTTTTGAAGGAGGGGGAGAAGTGGCTGGGCCGGGGGACGGGACGTAGGCGGGGGACGTAGCCGTTGATGGGGTTTCTTTTGCACACTTGTAGTTGCAACGACTGGGGCGAACGATCCTGTAAACTCCGCTATTCGTGAGGAGGTAGACATCCTTGTTGTTATCTTCCCCGAATGAGAAAATGTAACTCAAGGCCGGAAGTGGACTCCCAGGAGTAAACGTGCAGCTTATAGGCGAGTTGCGGGCACAGTTAAATGGAATCCTAGTACTTGTGAAGTTGCCACTGTTGACGGGGTTCTCTGTGCCTGCCCATATTGGACCGGAATAAAGATCTGCAAACAAGTACCTGCAAAATGAGCATCCTTAGTTTTAGTAACAAGTTTAATACATATAATAACCTGCAAGGTGTGTGGATCGGTTGATTTACAATGGCTTTTGTGTATGTTTTATTTAAGGATAATTACATTAACATTCTCTGAGATATGTAAATATTACAAAGGAACCCCCTAATTTTAAAAAATTACACAAACCACCACTTGCAACCATTTTCTGTAATGTACAATACGACTATACCGAATGCAGCGTAGTTATCCTTTTTGTTAATATCAATTGTTTGGAGAATGAATTACTTACCTTCCATACATACAAGGATCGGTGATGGACCTATAGAAGTAGCCACCAATGATCGATGCTGAGCCCTCGTTTGAGTTTACATCCGAGTGATTATATCCCATAATGGGGAAGATTGGCCTGATCGAGTCTACTGAAGTATTTCCTCCAGGTGACTGAGGAGGAGTATAGAGGTAAGGGCCTTCATAAACACGCCATCCGTAGTTTCCGTCTTTGGTGATCAAATCGACCTCTTCGTATCTATCCTGTTGACTACATACACTACTTCAGCAACCAAGTCATTTGGAACTTATGTTTCAGACATAGAATGATGTCTGAAATAGAACCAAATACGGTACCTGTCCATCATCTGCACACACAAAGTATGACGGCCTGGCAGAGTCGAAACTGCAGCGCCAAGGATTTCGTAGTCCTAGAGCCCATATTTCTTTCTGCAATTCTTTGTCTACAGTGTAAGGGTTGTCCGTTGGAATAGAATAGTTTCCCCAAAGACCAAGCTGTCCAATTTCAGCTGCACCTGAAATAAATGTCCCAAATGCAAGAAGAAAGGGGAAACATCAAGAATTTGATAGCAGAATATAAGGTCTCATTACGTGTTTCTCACGAAGCTAAGCTGTACAAGGTTTATCATGAAGAGGGCTGCTAAGGGATTCCTTGGACATCAACTCATCAAGTACCGAAAGATTGTTCTTCATTTGTTTCTGATTTCAAATAACTACTCATGTTAGAAGGAAATAAACAGCAGACCATGGAGAAGTGACATTGAGGTCCAAGCACAAAACATAAGAAACTACTGTAGTTCCGTGTCATTTGTTAATATCAATGGGACATAACATCTGAGTAGAATGCCTAAAAGGTGTGTTTTAGGCAGTAAATAGTTGTGCATATTTATTAGATTGTATAAGTTCATAACGACAGATAACTAAATTTGATATCTAACAAACATATACTTATACATGCATTGTTATGTTTTCCACGATCACATAAACTATAACTCACTTGGGATCTTGTCGATGTCAAACCTCATTATCTTCCCAAGTAAAGATTTCTTGTTTTGTGAAAAGTTATATGGATCGCCTACACCCCCACCGTCTCCCATCATGAAGTATAAATAGCCATCATTGGGTCCAAAAAGAATTTGGCCTGCATGATGTGATGTAAATGGAAGTCCCATGGTGAATATTCTTCTGATTTCTGAAGGGATACCACTTGTTGCCTGATAACAAGACATCGAGTTTCATGCATAGCAGATAAAAGAAAAGTAAATCTGCAAAATATCAGGTCATTTGCATATACCGAGGAAGGCTGGGATGCGGTGCCATTGACCGTATACTCTGCTATAACACTTTGATACTGGCAAGGCTGTGCACCATTGTCAGGATCTAGCGTTGATGGATCACAGTTCACATCAGAATTACACGCACACCTGCCTGCACAGTTCGGCCACTTCGCCCTGTCACAGTTAAATGAAACGAAGAAACGACCGTTCTCTGTGAATCTTGGATGAAATGCAATCCCCAAAAGTCCTAACTCAGTATCAAAATGAACTTCATCTGTTAGGTCTAGAAAAGGGTCGGCCTCATCGAGCTCCAATGTCCCGCCTGATCCCTCTTTGGGAATAGTTGCCAACCAAATCTTCCCTTGCTGGTTCGAGAAAAAGGCACGGTTTGAGCCGTCCGGGTGACCAGCCATGTTGAGATAAGATCCGTTGGCTATTTTCTCTAGGCACATACCACTCAAAGGGCTCGGAGTTCCAGTACTGTTTAGTGTAACGGGCGCACCAGTGAAGCACGCCGCTCCGTCATTGGATGCACCGCCGACAGCGTTACAGAAATCTGTTTGTGATTGCCATAGATCCGTCAGTTTTGTGGAGTTGGAGTTTCTCAGCGCTCCAGCTCTGCCTTGCAATGAAGCGGCAAAGGGTGAGTTCAATATAGAGACATTTTGGCAAGTGCTCCATACTTGAGAACAGTAGTCGTTTCTAGCTTCGTTAGACTGCGTTGAGTTTGCTGAAACCGTAGAGTTACACAGCACGGGTACTGCTCGAGGAGCAGAACCGACTCTGAAAAGCTCGGCTGAAAATTGATCACACCTCTGTAAATAGTGAGATACAAACTACTTAATGCAAAATTCTGTCATTTCAGTGCAAGATAAGCAACAAACAGAATTCAAAACATTCTTCAGACTTGTAAGGTACACATAAACGACTAACGTCGAAAAATAAGACATTAATACTATAGGAATGATTGCAAACAAGTATAAGATTTATGGAAATATCAAGAACAGAAAAAGAATCAAGTGGGCCTGGCATTGGATTGGACATTCTTAAAAGGGATGTACCTTAATCTAAAAATAATATCTGGACAATTTCATACTCCAAAGATCCTAACACTAGAAGAAAATCATATGCCAGCAGAACAATCAAGTCGACAATGCTCAGATAGAAGCTGCAACAAGCAAAACTGCAGAAGACCTAACAAAAACTGATCCAAGTGGATTCAGGAAATCAAGGATTTTAACATAATGCTATATCAAACATCATAGTACAACCCCTTGAGACAACAACAAATCAAGAATCAGCAGTGGAACCACATTAATTTTTGCGAAGCTCAAATGTTTTCTTACCGCGCAAAGGATAGATTTAAGGAGAGAAGCACAGCCGGGATCTGAAATGTTCATTGATTCAAACTGCTTCTTTATACTCAAATCGTCGGTGTCGTTGCAGCATGAGGTGCCATTATAGGGACAGAACTGCAGATGAGAGCTTGGAATAAAGGGTGCTCCTGCAACACACAAAAAGTAGGAAAAAACACAAAAATTCAACTCACAATTGTGTTCCAACAACTGAAAGATTAAAAGAAAAACACAGAACTTCAATCAAACAGTTGGAATGTCACACTTAACTTGAATCAGTACACAGAGGGAGACCAGAACAAGAATCAAGAAATTGCAGCAGAATCAAGAACAGAATACCAACAAAACAACTGCCTCCCATGATTTCAAACACAGAGTTCCAGCCCAAAAAACACCTCCCTTTTCAAGAACTACATGAAAGATACTCAAGAGAGGGACAAGCACAACCCCACAAAGAATTGACTACACAGACAGAAACAAAGATTGTCTGCAACAAAGCCAAGAAAAGGGGTTTCTAGGATTCAAACATCCAGCCCATCTGACCAACAATTATTGGTCATAACAATAGAAGAAAAGAACAAAAGCCCCCATGTTTATCCAACCAAAATATGTTCTTAAAGTTGCTGTCTTTTTCTCTTACTCACAAGAGTGTTTGACATTTTCCCTTCTCAACAAAGATGGGATTCCATCAACTTGCAGCAAACAGTCCACAAAGTTGACTTCAAAAACATTAATTAATAGAGTGAAAAAATAATGAAAAATATTATACATATATATATTGGGTAGTTGGGAAGAAAACTGGTATTTCTTCACAAAAATCCCTGGCTGGATGGATGAATCTTGGTTGGTTCACAGGAGTAATAGTGTTCCTCATTGATTTCCCAATTCCCTCCCCCATATAAATTCATCAAAACCTCATAATAATAATATAAAAGAGTATTTCAAGGAAACAGATGAGTAAATAGTTGGTTAGATGTTCTCAAAAGAAAATGTTAAAATAAAGACAGGCAAATCAAATCTTGATGACAACTTTGTTTATACATATGGACCTCTGTCTCGTGCCGGTTGCAACTTGCAACAACGTTTGACTGTGCACGATAATATATGTTCCTTTGTGATTGACTGAAGTAAATGCAACTGTGTAGCACAAGAAATTCATCAGTCCTATGTCTATGAGATTGTGTTCACATTCATTTCGTGTTTTCACCGAATTTTCGTTGAAGATCAGATGATTATGCATCCAAATCTCTAATCATATACATTGCCAACTTAATCCTGTGAATGGGCAAAAGTATATTTTTATATTGCTTAGCTCTCTTTTTGGTTTGAATGCATTTTTTATTCGCAACTTAAGTTATTTGACGTTTTTTTCTTTTAATTTTATAGTGTAGCATTATGACTTTGCATTTTTTTTATTTTCATAATTTCAGTTATTTTTTTCGTCCGGAGTTCACCTCCACCCAAAAAAGAAAGAACTCCGACTAGAAAAATGATTGAAATTGTGAAAATTAAAAGATGTAGGATCAAAATACTATCATAGAATATTACAGTACAAAAATGCTGGCAGAAAATAAGCCAATAGGAGCAGTAGCCCCAATTTTAAAAGATCGAGTGAGATGCACACATATTTTTTCCGACGAGGAAGGCGAACTCCGATAAGAAAAAAGAACTAAAATCACAAAAATTAAAAAATGTAGGACCAACGTATTATCTTATAAAATTAAAAGAACGAAAATATTAAATGACCTCAATTACGAGACAAAAACTCCATTTAGCTCCCTTTTCTGATAATCAATTTTGAGATTAAATTATAACAAAACCATATTTTGGTAAAAGCTATAATTTGTAGGTTTAATCCCACAGCAATTAGTTTTCATCTAATTACCTAATATACCCATTAAATTATACAAAAACTACTTGACATGAGGTTAGTTTTGAAATTTGAAGTTGTATAATTAATTATTGAAATTGTGAATTTAAAAGTTACAATAACTTTTTTTTAAAATTAATTATTTTATAATCAATTATGCAAACGTAAGGCCAAACAAGGCCGTAGTCTAGTTGTGTCCAATTATGTTGATGATTAAGCTTATTTAAAGTGTAAATTCACCGAATTTCTTGATTTATTACTGATTTATAAGAGGTTAAATAATATTTTTATAATCAAATTATTTTCATACATCTTCACGCATGTTAATGCATGTGAGGAGGTATATTTTCACCATTATAAGGGTAGTTTAGCCCAAAATAAATTATTTAACCTGTAATAAGTCAGTAAGTAAATCGAGTGTAAATATCAATTTTCATTCAATTTTTTTTTTTTTTGTTAATATCAACAAATTCAGTGAGTTTTGACTAATGTGAGGACTTATTTATTAAATGAAAGCAAACCTCAAAAATTTCAGATACAATTTTTCAACCACGAAAGATATACTTGTAATTACACCAGATTTAAGGGGAGGAAGAACAAGAGGTCAAGTTTTAATTAGTTCTACTTTTTGCTGTTTGAGAATTATTGATGTAGTTACACTGGTGGTGTCAATTGCATTATACATGAGAATTGACAAATCAGTTCAATTTAGGCAAGGTTTTTATGATTTGATAAATTTGTCTTGTTATAGGGTTTTTCTGGACATTTCCGTATCTTATCAAATATTTAAATAAAATTAAATAAATAGAGTACCAAATAATATTCCCACAAAAATACTTTAAGAGAAAATTGCACTTTTGATCCCACTTGATAGGGTCGACACTTTTAGTCCCAAATTTAAAAATTTTGACATTATTGGTCCTTTATCGTTAAATGTAATGGCAAAGGGTCATGTGCAGTTAGTCAACTGCTTTTGACTTGACAAATAAATGCCCAATTTTTATTTTACCTCTTATATTTTTAAAAAAAGGTTAAAACCCTCCACATGTTTTAAAAATAGGCTAAAAACTTTCCGTGTTTTGTGAAAACTTATTTTGAACTCAATTTGACTAAAATACCATTTTTAATTTTATAAATTCACCCCCATTTGTTTCTTGTAATTTGATATTATTTTTTTCCTTCCACCTAAAAAATAAATAATTATACTAGAAAAGTATATTAAATTTTTAAAAATAAAACTAACAATAAATAAAAGATTAATATACTAAATTCATCCAAAGATAGATATCTATATGAATATAAATATTAGTCAACTATAACGATTATATATTAATTTTTCATTTAAATAAATTATATTATTTAATATAAATAATAGGGTTAATTATATTTTGACATCTGAACAATGGTCGTTTTTATACTTTGGCATCTAAATATTTTTTGTGTCAAGTTACCATCTCAACTTTGTGAAATTTTGCACTTTATCATTTATAACTGTTTCTCAAATAATTTTTTTGTATAAAAAAAAATATTTTTCGTATATATGTTATGTTTTTTCGACAAAAAAATCAATAAAAAGAAGGTCATATATGACAAAGTGCAAATCTCGCAAAGTTAATATGGTAAATTAACAAAAAAAAAAAAATTGATGGAGTAGTATAAAAACGAATATAGTTCGATTGGCAAAATATAATTTATCCAAAATAATATTTAAAATTAAATAGAATTAGCCATATGGAATAAGAAATTTACCTTTGTTCCTTGGTTTATAACTAAATATTCAAAATAATATTTAAATGTATTAAAGAGAAAATATTTTTTAGAAAATGGAATTTATTTTTAAGTTTCAATTTTTTTATTTTTTTTTTAAACTTCAAATTTATAAATTATAATTTTTTTTTTTACTAAAATTAACCCCCTACCCTTCATCCCCACAACCTGACTTCCTTCCCTGTGCAAAGCCTAAGTCTAGGCAATGGCGGCGGAGGGAAGTGGGGTGAGCGAGGGGGTCTAATGGTGGGGTGGGTGGGTATAGATTAATTTTAGTACCAAAAAAATTTAATAATAGTTTTATCTTTTAAAATGTATAATTTTCTAAGTTCTTAAAAACTTAAAATATTAATTTCAAATTTTAAAAATTAAAAATAATTAATAAAAAGTATTAAAATTTTATTTTAAAATATGATATTTAGTTTAAATTATTATTGTAATAGATAATATAATTTATTTGAGAATATTTTCTTAAGCGAGAAAATAAAAACAAATCACAAAATAAAAATATATATATATAAAAAGGAGGGTGATTTTTATAAAGTCATAAAAGGTATTTTGATCAAATTGAGTTAAAAAAAGAGTTTTTTGAGACGTGGGAGGTTTTTAGTCTATTTTTAAAACACAGAGGGGGATTTAAGCCCTTTTTAAAAAGTATAGAGGGTTAAATGAAAATTGGGCATTTAGTTGTCCAATCAACACTTTTGACTAACGTCACATGACCCTTTACTGTTCCATTTAATGGCGCAGGATCAATAATGCCAAAATTTTAAAATTTTGGAAATAAAAGTGTCAATCTAGTTTGTATTTATATGTGTGTGCAAATACTCTAATTGTTGTAAAAGTTGAATATATTATGTTGTTTTTTAGTATTTTTTGAGTTTTCTTTAATCAGTTTGTAAATATTATATTTAAATTTAATTGGACTAGAACTGAGTGTGAAAAAGCTCCAACAAATTAAATATAAGTTGAACTCGAACAATTTTATCATTTTATAAGTTTGTTTTATACCACAAATTTGAATCGGGATTTGAATTTTTCGAAGCGTGGGAGACTTTTAGTCTATTTTTAAAATACAGAGGGGGTTTTTACTCCTTTTTAATAAATATAGAGGGTTAAATAAAAGTTGGGCATTTAGTTGTCAAGTCAACAACTGTTGACTAACGGCACATGACTCTTTATCATTACATTTAATGGCTTAGGATCAATAATGCCAAAATTTTTAGAATTTTGAGACTAAAAGTGTCAATCTAGTAAAATAGGGAACAAAAAATGAGAACAACCCTATCTAGTAGGACCAAAAGTGCAATTTTACCAATACTTTAACATAAACATAAAACTAAGCTATCATCTCAACACTTATCATTACCTCAATCACAATTTTATGATTATTTGGGGAACTAACCTGCAAAATCACTACAAAGAATTACTGAATTTGTAGCGAATTTAGGAACTACTTTTTTTACTTTTGGAACGATTCTTAATGGAATTAATTTGAACCCGTATTCCACTTTCATTGTTATAGACGACGTTCCTAATATTTAAAAACGGTTAAGGGTGGACCGTTCCTGAAGTGGAACACAATACAAAAAAAGATGGGATTTAGGGTGGGTTTTGGAACAATATTTTTTTATTTGGAATGGTTAGAGGAACACTAAATTTATTTGGAATGGACTTTGGAACGGATGTAAAACCAATCGAAATCCGTCTTTGCAATTGCCGTTACAAACTCTAGTTCTAAACACTCAAAAAACAATTAATTATACATAAAAACAATTAATTAATATTTTATTTTATACAAGGAAAGTTTTCTAGTTCTGTTACCTTACAGAGGTTAATAATTGTAGCCGTTATGTTAATGTCTTAGGATTCTTTCCTGAAATTCAGTTTAAACCGTTGTAGCCGTTGGGGACCTTCGCCCCCAAGAAACTCTTTTCTCGGATTCCTCTGATTCTCCAAAACCCATGACGACTCAATTATGGTAACTTCCAAATCCCATGAGGACTCAATTATGGTAACTTTTACTCTATATATATGTGTGTGTATGTGCAATAATTTTCAGTCATCACTATCAGTCATCTCTACTTTTCACATCAAATTTCCCATTCATCATCAGAAGCAAACGCACATGATGCAAGAGATCATGCTCCCTCACCAACTTTACTCCGCCGCCAGATCTGGCGGCGCTCGGAATGTGCCCCGCTTTCGAGGTCTTCTTCCCCATCAGATCATCAACATCCCTTCTAATAATCCTGCACGGACGCGTCAGCATGGTTACGTTCAAGTTCAAGAAAGGAACTGGTTTCAAGAAGACGAAACTCTGATTCTTGATATTGTAACAGTACCGCGAAGAGAGAATGTCGGAAGAGATGGAGGGTTGTCGGAGAGACTCATCTTGAAGTATCTGAACATGAGGGATTGTCGTGAGGTTAACAACGACGGCGAACCTAAGATCTGCGTCGTGTGTCAGGATGATCTGTGCCAAGAAAATAGTAGGATCGGAGTGGTCGATTGTGGGCATGAATATCATGCTTCATGCATCCGACAGTGGCTGCAGCAGAAGAACGTTTGCCCCCTCTGTAAAGCCATTGCATTGCATTGCCCTGTTGATTAAGAGCAGAGTTGAAGAACAGCTTTACTGAGGAAGATGTAAAGAGACATGTGACACTATGTACGAGATACTTCCAAGATTGTAATGGATTGAGAATGTATTTTTCATGTTTCTTTGTGTTTCCTTTTGGAGTATTATCCCATCTGAGGTCTGTTCACTAATCAAGTAAAGAAATTAACTAATCTGAGTTGATTCCGATATGTTATTCTTGCAACTTGTTTGAATGTTTATTGGACCAACCAAAGATTTGTGTTGTTATCTGATTTCATTGTTAATAGAATTCATGCTGCATTAACTTTAATTGATTTGAAAACTAATATTGAAGCTTGAATAGATGGACGTATTCATTCAAGAAACAGAGATTTAATTCAGACAATCTTGTCTCGAATTCCCGTTCTGCCAAATACTATTGAACAAACTATGCATCTCCAGCTTTGGCTTTAACCTTTTCTTTCACCTTTGTAAACCAGAGGCGTGTATATGTCTGTGTGTGTGTGTGTGTGTGTAGAGAGAGAGAGAGAGAAAGATTAAATACATGATATTGGTAAAACAAGGTTCTTCATAAGATACAATTTTCTGTCTTGACTTAACAGTAATGGTGCCAGCTACAAGTAAGCAAAGGAATAAGATCTGTGACGAGGATAATGTGATAAGGGCGTAAATGTTAGCCCTCTCCAAACGGAGTATGCTTTCTAGTCTCTAACAATGAACTGAAGGGCTACGATAAGGGCAAAAAGTTTAGTATAACGGTTAATGCATCCTGAACCATAGTAGAAGCCCTGTACATGCAGCATTCCTCTCATCATGCAATCCCATCATCTTATTTCCCCTCAGCTATCAAGAGCACCAAGTGCTTTCATGTCCTCCAAGAATGCCATATATGAGTCGTCAATGCTCTGTGGTTTAGGTGCAGAGGACAAGCTAGTTGATTCGTGCCTTGTAATAGGCGGAGCTACAATGGGCCGGTTGGATGGCAAAACAGTGGACGACGTCTTTGGCTTTGGTTTTGGAAGGGCAGACTCTCTCCTGACTCGTACAGATGCAGGAACCTGCAGTAGAGCAATGCTGATGTTACGACTTTCATGAGATTACCGATAGTTCATAATTCGTTTTTAAGAGCCATCAATAATTGTATAGGACTGTATGCTAAGACAAACAGTATTAACATCACGGTATGCCATCTGTTGTTTCTTTTCCCGTGTCTGTATACTATCACATCCTCGGTCTATCATGATTTTTGCTTTCCTATTGCACAGGCCATGAGGGTGTGTCCAATATACTTGTCCTCACTTAAAGAGAGCAGTAAATTATAAACTCATAACTAAGGATAAGAGTCATAACTAATATAATTAACAAGATTTTAGCTTTACCTCATCCCCGAAAGAGTACAGTCAAAGCATCTGTCTACAGTTTATTCCTTTAACACAAGCCTTTCTGTGCTAAACCTAGTCATCAATAGATTCTGCATTCATATGTTCAAGTTTGACATTTCAACACTGGAGATTGCAAAGCTATAAACTAGTATCCTAAATTCAATTCGGGTAAAACTGGCCAGAGAAGGGAGAATGGAACCAGACACCAAGAAAAGGTATTTTAAGCTTGAGGAGGAGAACGGGACAGCAAGAGCAAGAAGAGATGGATCATAAAGATACAGATATGTCGGCCAAGTAGTCTCCTTCATAGTGACCTAGGTAACATGTTAACATTTTGAACATTTGGCAACCAAGAATATTAGACACAGAAACATAGAATTGCTAGAGTGACCATGACTTGCACTTTCTTCAAAAAATTTTGGGTAACATTAACACAGCATTAGATGTGCATCAAACTATTTGAAGCTACAATGCTAGATTCTGGTGATAAAAATGACAATGTATACACAGAAGCATATAATCTCACCATGGCTGTGAGCTCTGGAGTATGCTGTGCCAGAGGCCTCTTTACAACAGTGGATGCAGCTGATTTGACGTATGATGGCTTCTGAGGAGCAGATGGTCTAGCAATGAGGTCATCTTGTGGAATAGGAGGTGGACCAGGCGGAAGCGGTGGTCTCATCATTGGTGGGGGTCCAGGGGGAGGTCCAAAAGGTGGTCTTGGTAATAGTGGGACCATGACTCCAGGAGGAACAGGTTGTCCAGCAATTCCAGGAGCAGATAGCGGTGGGCGCATATCAGCGGGAGGCGGTGGTGGTGGAAAGCGTGAAATGCCTGGAGGAAGTACATCAGGCTGTAAATTTGGGCCCATGGCAGCTCCAGGCACTGGTGGCTGTTGCCTTAATGGAGGTGGTGGGGGAGCCATTTTCAGCATTTCTTTGGCATCAAAATGACCTTTCGTATCAGACTCAGAAGACGACCCTTCAGGTTGACTATCACCCAGCTTCGGAGGCAGCCCTACTGGTGGAGGCGGTGGAGGAAGAACGGTTGGCATCTATAAGAGACAATTAGCATGCAACACCCGTCAGCTAAAAGTTATTATAACAAACCAATTATATGTAGATGATCTATTACGTGAATTACATACATTCCCCCCTGCCACCAAACTGTCATTTAGGTAAGAGTACTCAAAGTAATAATTCGAGAACAGTCTGCAAAAAGCATACCTGGATTGAGTTGCTGGAGGATGAATCATCTGATTTTGAGGCATTCTCAATACCAACAGTACCAGGGGGAGGTGGTTGAGCAGATTGGTGGATAGGTGGGGGTGGAGGAAGTGGTGGACGGGCAGCAAGCAGCTCTTTAGGCGGTGGGCCAGGAGGAGGTGGTGGTGGAGGCAAAGGTGGTGGAGGCAATGATGACGAAATGTCCGTCATTGCCGGCTTTGGAGGCATTGGGGGTGGAGGCGGCAAAGGCAAAGATGTAGGCATCATAGAGCCATCTCCAGAATCTGAGCCTGCACTAGGCAATGGAGGTGGTGGAGGTGGTAAAGGAGGTACAGATAAATTAGAATCCTCTGTTTCTGACTTTGATGATGACGCAACATTACTTGCTGAAGATTCTGGTAAGGGTATCCTAGGTCCTGCATAAGAATGTGAATAACAAAATCCAAATGGTGAGAGATGAAAGGAGATGAGTTGGCCTGGTAGGAGAGAGCAGAGAGAGATACAAATGAAAAAAAATAATAATAAGAGAAACATTTTTCTTACATAAAAAAGGACCATAACACACCTATTGATGATTTAAACATAGGAGGTTTTCCAGGTGGAGGAGCTCCAGAAGGATTCAGAGTTGGGTGATAATAGACTGAGTCCTGCATCAATATATTGCTAAATGTGGGTTGACAGATCAGCAGAAGAGTTCCATATAGTAATACCACCAAAATTGAAATGAACTTACTTCAGGTCTGGGATGCTTGACTCTTTCTTCCTCTTCCGCAGTAGCCCGCCTTCGAACAGGTCCCAAGTGACTGTACGAAAAGTGACGCCATCAGATTTAAAAACTAACATTAAATACAAACATACCTTATGAATAAAGATAAGTTTAACTATTTTAAGGAGCACAGACAAAAAGGCTTCCTCACCTGAACATAACTGGTGCTTCGCCTTTTTCCTTCATTTTTTCTTCATATTCCTTTACACCACAAGATAAGACTGTTATGAACATTCTATTTCTAATGAAAGTAAAGGGGCAATAGAAGGAATTAAATACTCATGAATCATATAGTGTATCATCTCCTTCCAAGGATTTCAGGGGTCTCCGCAACAGCAATTCACAAAAACAAACACAAGCATTACAGTTTTCTAGGAAATGTAAACCATAAAGGCCAAAAGATATCCCAAGTGGGGGGCCTGAACTGTTGAAATTGATATCCAAAAAAGGTCAAAAGCTCCTATTCTAGGCTATCTAAGATGTCTTTTATACAGCCAATGATGCACCTCCATGAATTTGATCTCTCAGCCATAAGTTCATGGGTTAAAGCCACAAAGTTGGAATAGGAGGAGTTTTGGGATGAATTTGTGGGATTTTACAATGGTTCAGGATAAGAATAAGATCACAAATTGATGCATCTGGGGGCAGAGCTGGTACGGAATTTTCACAGTCCGAAGTGGACCGGTTTTTAGTTGAATATCTTGGTTGGATTGCTTGCTTTTTCTCTTTAGCTGGAAACTCATCTTTTATTTTGTTGAATTTCTTTAACCAGAGGGTGAAGTTTGGTGCCATACTGTCTTACTTGTCCTGTATTTTCATGAGGTTTACACACACACAAATTCAATTATGCCCATAGGGCCATACCATAATTAAGTTCACTGAGTTCATATTCAACCTTACTACCAACTTTCTCTTATCAGATACTGGTATCTACTCCTCTACTTGAAGTGATATAGAAAAGATGGACATTTCCCAATTCTAACATATTTTATCAAACCAAATCTTCCCAAGACCCTTACAAGTACGAACATTATGAAAGGGGAGCATGAGCAGTACTACAGACTGTTGAAGTTAATCAGCTTCAAATAGTAACAGAATGTTTTCATTAAAAATAAAAGCAACCAACCTCATGTGTCAACTTGATACCAAATTACTACCACAAAAATCTTCATATAGACATAGTTGAATCAATAGGTGTCAGTTAAGATAAGAACAAATAAGGCAAGTCTTACCACATCTGCACTCACTACATAAGATATATGTTTACGTAATGCCTTGCAAAGTTCCAATCTAATATATGTTTCTTGCATGACCATTCTCAAATACAGATTTATTGGCTACAAGTCTTGAGCTTGCTAATGTCTAGAATTGCTATACTAGAAAAAATGTTATGAAATACACTAGATGGCTTAAACTAAGGAATTACCTTCCTTTTCTTGAGCACCAGATTGAGTGTATCTTCAAGTTGTCTCTTTTTGTGTTTTCTAGCTTTGTCCAAAGCACCATCTGCCTCTGCAAAAATTTATAGAACACAAATCAAGATACAATGTAGACAATGAGAATCTCCTTCCCCCTCCTGCAATGGAAAATTTTCCATGAAATGCATCCAAGTGAATACTACTACTACTACATGTAAAACACACACCTAAACCCTCAGCTGAAGACATCAATTAATTGAATCTATGAATTGTTAGGTAAAAGTGCTTTATCATTACATTCCACCGGTTTAGGAATTTTCTTGTTATTTCCATAGGATAGCTAATATTACAAAGGTCAACCAGCTCAATCATAACCCGAAAAACTCAAGTTACAGTGTTACACTTCTCTATATAACAAGGAATCACCAATGAGACAAAATGCACTGCATAATGACTTACTCATTGCTTCCAGCTTCTGAATCTGCTCCCTCAATGTCTCAGGATCCTTTTTCAAGATTCCAACTTCCCTCACCTTCTTCCGCTCCTTTTTGTTCTGTACAATAACATTGACACCAATTTCAGAAGCTCTACAATGCACAACTATGCTTTCTAATACTATACCATTTCCCTTTTTTTTATGAAAAGTTACGAAATATGCCAAACAATACCACTCTAATACTGTACAATGCAAATATAACTTAACCAAACAACATGCTCAATTTCCTCTTTTCATACAGAAACATCTTAAGAAATAGCAAAAGAAAGAAGTCTGGGTCATCAGCTTCACTAAATGCCTATAAGAAAAGCACCAATTTTCACAAGTTAAACTCAAATGTCAAAACAAAACCAGCTAAAACCCAAACAGAATTTAAAAGGAGATCCAACAACATCTCCCAGAATTAAAGTTCACATTGCACAAATAACCACAAACAATTCCACCAGGCAACAAATACATCAACATAAAAATCACACACGAACCAAACAAAAAAGAAGAAAATTACCCGCTTCAATTCCTTCTTGCGCAGCTCCTTGCGGTAAGCATCGGTAGGGTTCATGGTTTTGCCTCCCTTCGTAGTCTTCACCATTGTGTCGGCTATACACTAATTGCCTAATCAATCTTCTTCCCCCTGCTCGTTCCCTTCAATAAGGAATTTCAGACGGCGATTTACACCGCTAATACCTCGTCGTGAATCGATTTGAGTGTTTCTACAGAGGCTTTCGCGATACGGAGAAAGATGGAAGAGGAGAATGATTTTTTGGTTTTGGGGATATTTGGGTACAGTGAGCTCCCGGGTCGGGTTTTATTTGGTGGGTGGGCCGCTCCTTTCTATGTAAACCACATTTATGTGAGTACTAGAGGTGGCAGATGAGTAGAGCCAGCTCGATTTTGAGCTCGACTCGAGTTCGAACGCTAAGTTATGCCTGTTCATCAGCTCAATATTTTTTTAATTTTATATATAATTTTGTTTTTAAATTTTTTATATATTTAATTTTATATTTAATAATTAATCAATTTTATAATCAAAATTGACCATTTATTATAATTATTAATCAATATCATATATTTTATTTTGGATAATAATAAATTATGGTACTTTTATTTATACATTTAATATTTGTACAAAAATAAATTTAATCAACAACTTAATAAATTATAATATTTTTTATAATTAAAAATTCTTATTTAATATGATATAAACTTTATGTTATATTTTAATATATATTTGTATTACGTTATACATTTTTTAACTTGATAAGTAATTCACTTATGATTTTTTATTATTTATGATTTTATATCAAAAATTAGTAATTTCTATGAATTAATCTAAAAATATAATAATAATAATAACAACAACAACAACAACAATAATAATAATGATGATGATGATGATGATTATGATGGTTGAACAATTCTAATTATTATTTTATTATATCTATAATGAGATTAAGAAAAATTAATCAATAATTACGATATCTTAAAATTTGGGCACCCAATTCATACGAAATTTAAATATATACAAAACTGTGTCCATCGGGCGGTATGATTTAAAATCACATGGTCTGATTCAACGATACACCGTCTTGAATGATTACTCTTATATTCCGAGTACGATATCTCGACATATGTATATCCAATAAATCTAAAACTTTACCAAATATATATTTTCTGTAAGTTTTAACATATCTAACGGTCTGATCTGAATTTTGATGGCTCGAGTAACCCATGTTGTTCAACAATGTAAGATGATAGTTACATCAATGTTATACTAATATTTATAAATTTATAAAATTTGCAGATTGTGAACATATATTAATTTCAACTATAAAATATTTTTATGTATTTTAATTGCATTATTTCAGATAATTGATACTTTTTCAATAACTTTAAACTGTTCAGAATGATTTTTTTTTTTGGTACTATTTACTAATTATATTACTACTAAACTAATCAGTAGTTTATATTTATAATAATAAATTAGAATTTCATACTATATTTTGGTATATTTATAATATAGTATACATTATACAATCTATTAATTATATTACTACTAAACTAATCAGTAGTTTATATTTATAATAATAAATTAGAATTTCATACTATATTTTGGTATATTTATAATATAGTATACATTATACAATCTATTTTATTACTTATAAATTTATGTAAAAAATTGATGATTCTCATTATTTAATATAATAATAATAATAATATAGTATGCATTATATAACTTATTTTATTATTTCTAAATTTATGTAAAAAAAATTGGTGATTTTCATAATTTATGATAAAAATAATAATAATAATAAACAAAAAAAAAAAACATTATGATAACAATAATAATAATAATAAACAAAAAAAAAAAATCAGTTTGAGCTCAAGCTCAAGCTCGACTCGTTGCCACCCATAGAGCTCGGTTGGCCTCCTAAACAGATGAAATTATTTGAGCGGTGCTATAAGAAAAAAGATGACGACGGCTGGAGCGGGCTGAGGACTGCAGAGGTGCCGGTAAGTAGCTAAAATTATTAATATTATTTTTTTAAAAAAATTAATTATTCGTTAAAAGTACTAACAATTTTGTTTGTTTTACATGAGACGTTGCAGAACCTGTTGGAGGATGGTTAGCCTTAGCCTACGATCGAGAACCATGATGCCCCCGCCAAATCGGAGGCTCAGTAGCGACGATGGAGTAGTAGATGTGGCTGGCTGCAGTTGGGGGCAAGAACAAAGGCCGAGTATTCGGCCTTGGTTTTAAGGCCCATGTCTCCAACCACACATTCACATCACCACCACCACCGCCACTGCCAAACCCGGCTATGGAGGACTGCATCGGCTATGAAGGAGATGTAGGCCTCCTCTTCGACCACAACACCGCTTCCAACAGACCCTCGGCCTCAAATCGGGACAATGTAGACATTGCTGACGAGAAGGGGTTAGATTAGGTTTTATAATTTTCTTTTGTAATTAAATCATTTTTATATTAATATAATATCTTATCTTAATTATTCATATTTCATAATATTTATTATATTTGTTATTATTTTATATTTATTTAATTAATTAAATTAGTTAAAAATTAATTAAATTAATTTAATTATATATGAGAATTTACTAAAATATATAAATTTATTTATTTATTTATTCAAATTTATTAAATATATTAATAAATTATAAAATTCAAAAATTAAGAACTGTTTAGTAATGGTAAAGAAAATATTAAAAATTTAAATAAATAATCATTCCAAATACCATTACTAAAATAGTTTTGAACACATGTTCGTAAACTAGACTAACCATTCCAAATACCATTGTTGCAACCATTTTAAACAAGTGTTCATAATTAGTGGCTAACCGTTCCAAATACCATTGCTATTTTAGTTTCTAATATGTGACTTCCAAAACTAAAAAATATTGTTCCTAGTACCATTACTAAAACAATTCTACAAACGTGTTCCTAATTAAAACTAATCGTTTCTAAAATCCGTTATAGTGTACAGTTCCAAAACCCATTCCGATATTTATCACAAATACAAATAAAAACAGATTCAAAATTTAGGCACGAGTATTACAATGATCGTTCCAAAAGTTCCCCGATAAAATTAATTTAGTCGTTCCAAAATCCTTAAAAATCGTTCGAATTCAAAAAAAAAAAAAAAAAAAAACTTAGACGAATTCAATATTAGGAACGGTTTTCAATTAGAGTTACAGTTATCATCCCAAATACAATCAATTTTGCCTTAACTGCTCTTAAATTTTTGCAACGCCATCTGTAAGGACGAATTTTAATCCATTCCAAATAAGTTCTGTGTCCATATAAGCCCGACCCCTCATATAGCCAAGTAAACAACTCTTTATTTAAGTTGGACTAGTTATTCAACTTAGTTTAGAAAAATAAACAGCCCTAAAATAAATAACCCTTTCAATTGAAAGTTTGAAATGACGTGATAAAATATAATACTAATATAAAAAGAAAAATTCTTCCACATTCTAATAACTCAATCGCACTAATTTTTTTGTGAAGTCAAAATGTCTTTCATGATAAAATAACTAATTTATTTAATGTTTTAAAATTTATATTAACTGATAAATTATTATTTTTTTCTTTCTTTCTTTTTATTAATGTAATGTACTAATTTATATATTTTACTCTTATTTATAATATATTTTAAAGTGTAAAAAATTAGTTATTATATACACATAGAAACGATGTGTCACAAATACTAGTATTTAAATCAACATTAAATTTTAAACCCATCTTTATCATCATCCCTACTAAACAAACACACATTCGTTCTTACATTTATTTAAATCAACATTAAATTATTAAATAGTATTTGAAAATAGCAAATGGGCCAAGATGGAGCCCAACAGGCCCAAAGTCAAATACCGGAGGGGAGCGTGTTCGCATGAGGGAGGCACGTGCCTAGCTGAAGCCGGACACGCGCACGTGCCCGACGAAAGTTGACTCTCCCCGAAATCGCGTGACGGAGAAATCGAGGTACGGCATGAACTAAGCCTCCTCCTCCTGTTCTTTTCGTGGCGGACCATGCTAACATGGTGCACTTCCACTCGCTTGGGTATGGAATTACAATGCACTCGCTTGATTGAGTGTTATTGCATGTAACGTTTTTTGTGATTTGAAAAATTACACATAATATTCTTAATATTTGTTTCCGTCCAATAAATAAATATATTCGTTAAAAATTTGTTAATATTAACAAAGAAGTTCAATGAAAAATCGTACTTGTTCATAATTGACTTATTACAGATTCATTGTATGCTGAATAGTTTTTCCTGGCTAAACTACTTTTATACGGAGGAAGATGCATCTTCTCACATACATTAGCGTATTAAGAAGCTGTATAAGGGTAGTTTAGCCATAAAAATTTATTTAAACTGCAATAAATTTTTAATAATAATTCAATTGAGGGTAAACATGAATTGTCATTCAACTTTTTTGTTAGCATTAGTAAATTTTGTGAATTTTTTTACTAATAGATTGATTTATTGGGCAAAAACAAATATTCAGAATATCAGATACAATTTTTCAAACCTTATGAAATTTATGTAGAAATTGCACCAATTTTTATAGGAGAGCGATATAATTATCTCTTTATTAAATATATTACTAATTTTGAACTGATCATACATTTAATACAAATTATTATAAATTCACATTAGATGCTTGTATTCATGAGATGTGAACCTGTAATTTTATAATTGTGAGATTTCAATATTACATTTTGATTTTGATCGAAATTAGCGATCTTTCACAACGATCTCGTAGTCAGCCATGTATTCTATTAAGACAATGTTGGATCCTGAGGTCAAGAAAGCACGTGAGGCTCGTCGGGTTCGTCCCCGACTTTGACCCTTCGACACTCAAGTTAGTAAGGTCAAATCGAATAGAAAATGTGCTATCAAAAACCAAAAAGGTCGAAAATAACTAAATGCCAATTACCTTAAATAACAGTGCGTCGAAGTATTTATAGAGCTCAAGTGGTTACTGTTGTTTGGGCCACGTGTCCTCATCTAAGTAGCATATGTACTCGATCTGACGGTCCTCAAATTTTGGGGTCTTCTTTATCAAAATGGGTCCCGAATCGAGCTATCTGACTTGTTTTTCCGAAGGTGCGGATTTTGTGCTCATAAATGACGTATTTTTGGCACTCCACACTAAAATTGGGGTTTCTCCCATCACATTTGATCATTAAAATTAATGTATATTTTTTTAAAAAAAATAGTATGTATTGATAATCTAATTGCATTTTGGTATAATAATTTTTGAAAATGTCACAATAGTCCCACAAAAACATGAAGCCAATGAAGCGCGTAGTGCACACATCCGCACGACTGCGATGGTTTAGCTATTCAGAGCAAAAGATCCGTTGTGACGAAGCCCACACTCCCACAAAGATCCTCCCAATCGACGTATGAGACATGTGCTGGGGTGGGGTGGCAGTGGCTGATTGGTTCTACAGCGGCCAAAACTCAAATGTACGGAACGAAACAAAGAACAAGAGGTTCGCGCCACGGGCAGTTTGGTGGAACATCAAGATCATCCGCCGTGGCGAAATTTCACACCAAATCCCTACTTAATTTAAGCCCAAGAAATTCTTAAAAAATTCATTTGAATAATAATCTTTGAAGTTTGAACTGATGTTGAAGCCTGTGGGCACAGAGGGAAGAATCTCGTTAAATGTCGGGTTAAATCTGATGCTGGAGCTTCCCCTTTTGGTCTCTCGCGCCATTGATGATAGGTGGTGGTGGTGGTGGAGGAGGAGGAGGCGGCGCGTCATTTGATGGGCGGCAGAGAAACCGAGAAGGAGGAGGATTGGCCGGTGACTTCGATTGCTGGGGTCAGACTCGTTGATGCACCCGTTCTTTTCTTCGTCGCTACTCATAAGGCTTTCCGGGCTGAGCTTGCTGCGCTCCGCCTCGTGGCGGCGGAGGCAGCGAGGAATTGGGTTTGTGGAGATGAAGTCGTGGTTGACCTTAGGCGGAGGTTGGAGTTCTTGAGGCTTGTATATAACTATCACACTGCTGCTGAAGATGAGGTTAGACCAACTTTAGGGATCACTAAGCTAAATTTTCTTTCTTTATTTGTTTATGTTTAAGTATGATTTGTTTGGGGATCAATTTAGACTTTTGTGGAAGTTTTGATTTGTAGTTGAGCTTCTGTTTGGGTGTTCTTTATTTGAGGGAAACAAATGAAATTTTAAACAAGATGATGTGTATGAATCTGTGAAATTGTAGAGCTCTTCTTGTGTGTATCTGTATTGGCAATTCTGTGAAATCAATGTTGAGATAGTCATAATTTCTCATAGTGTTTTCTTTTCCTGGTGCGAAAGAATGGAGTGAGTTGACTTTTGGTACATAATTGAATAATTGGACATACCTTTTCCTAAGCAGTTGAAGCAACATCAGTATTAAAGATGATGCAAATCGTTTGAAAATCGGCACGGAGGAGTTGTAGTAGAAACTTGCCTCTATGTTAGAATAATGCAATACATTAGATCAGTATCTGTTAATATATAAAAGAAATGATCTTGACATGCTTGATGCTTGAAAGATGTTTAGAGTATTTATGGTAGAGTCTGCATTTGTATCGTCTTTGAGTTGTGCCCCCGTGATCTCTAATTGCTCGTCCTTTTTGGATAACTTGGTTTACATAAATAGAAAAGACAAATTGTCTTCTCCGTGCATACAAGAATGAATAAAAGGCATAATCTTTTCGTGCATTCTCTTTTGGAGATGGAGAGATAAAGAGGTTCCCACAACAGAGAATTGTGTCATACTACCATAAAGTAATTTTTTTGTAATCCTCGTTTCTGTAGACTCAAGAATTCCTAAGTTAATTCTTAATTTCTAACAGGTTATCTTTCTGGCATTAGATGCACAAGTAAAGAATGTGGTGTCAACATATTCACTTGAACATAAAACCATTGATGATAACTTTAGCTCCATCTTCCATCACTTGGATCTCTTAATGAAGAGAGATGAAGATGCTCCTCAGATGTTTCAAGAGCTTCTCTTTTCAATAGGTAGTATCCAGTCCATGATTTGTCAGCATATGCAGAAAGAAGAAGAGCAGGTACTTCACATACTTCAGCATTGGGCAGAATTTTTGCAGGTTTTCTTTAGCCTAAATAATTATCTTGGAGGCACTTATTCTGTCCAAATTACATGGTTTCCTTTCTCATATTTGTTGATTTAATGAGTCGTCTGAATTATGAGTACTCTGACCTACCTCTCAAATTCTTCTGTTCAAAAACATGACTTGGATTGAACAAGATAGCATTTTTAGATCAAACCATGACGCCCCTTAAAGCCTGTAATTCTCAGGTCTGGGATCTGAAATTTCTGTATCCTCTTGAAACTTTATCTTGCATAATTAGACATCACATGTTGATCTTGAAATTAACATATGAAAACAGCCATTGTATCTTGACATTTTATCAACTCAATTTACATATCTCTGCTCGAACTTTACCCATTTCGATTGAAGAAATCTAATACCTTGGACACAAACTTGTGAATAGCTAAGCAGTTTCCTGGATGAGCAACAGGGTTCAAGATGTTCTGTGTAAAATTTCTTGTTCCAAACTGAGATTAATTTTTGCAATAATGCTTCTATCAGCTACTGTTATAATTTGCATTGATTGGCGATTATGTAATGAAATCAAACGTCTTAAATTAGTTTCCAGAAATCTGACTACTCATTGCTTATAGTATGATGTATAACCCAAAATTTTGTGTTGAAATCAAACTTGCATTTTATTTTTGTAGATATATATCAAAATATCAAAAGTTTCCTAGCAAGCTTCTTTAGATTTCCTGATATTTCAAATGTTATTAAAATAATTTATATGTAAAATAAATGTGATGAAATAATACTTACATTTAGTAACTTAATAATGAAGTAATAATAAAAGAATGTAAAAAATACTTTTAATGCACACACTTGTAATTATATTAAATTCAAATTAAGAGAGAGTTGTTTCCTTCCATTGTTGTGCCCTGAGTACTGCTAACATCTAACTAATAATTTGCATTCCCAAATATAAAAGTAGAAGTAGGAGAGAGACCTTTTGTTTTAATAGAGATTATTGAGTATTTATCACAACATCATAGGTACATATTTTATTTAGAAAACATTTGCCGAGCAAATTTAAGTTATACCCATTTAATAAACTTACTTTGTTCACATCATATATATTCATCCTTTCAGTTTAAAAGATGCATAATATCCTGATTGTTTTTCTATAAATTTCCATATTGTTTCACAACTGAAACTGAAAGTTTGTATATCCTCAATTTCTGCATAAATCTAGAGCTTTGCAGTAAGCATCGACGCATGTAATATTTACCTTGTGTCCACCTGAGCTTTCTGACAGAAGATACTCTAATGGTCAATAACTATTCCAAGATGAAGTGTCTTGACTACAGGATGTAAGCAGTTGGAGATGTCAATATGGCATAACTAGCTGATCATGTGTCTGAATTCAACTGCTGTAAATAAAATAGTTATATGTACATATCAATAAGTTCTCATGCAGAAAAGTTCATATTACCTGGAACATCCACTTACACTTGCTCTTGCTATGAGGATACTAGGCCAAATCATTTTCCTCCAACACCACGAGATTTTCATCTCCTGATGTTCCATTATACCTTCATGTGACTGCAGGTTTTTCCTCTGGTGAAGCAGAAATTCACTTCCGAACAACAGTCTCAGCTTGTCTGGCAGTACATGTGCAGTGTTCCCATCATACTGCTGGAGGAATTTTTGCCATGGATGACTCTTTATCTTACTTCAGATGAAAAGTTAGATGTTTTAGGTTGCATAAAGCTTATTACACCTAAAGAAAGAATTCTTCAAGAGGTAGATCTAAACTAAAACTCTGATGGGATGTAGTTAACAGTCTTGAATTAACTGTATGATCTGTGTAGGTGGTCTTATCCTGGATTCAGAAAGTAGAGGGATCTTCTTCTGAGGCCAGCGATATATACAGTAAAGTGTGTCAACTTTTAAATGGACTATCCAGTTCCAAGGATATATATGAAGAAGAACGGCAACTGGAGAAAGCATTTCCAATTCAAATAAGGGGCGTCGGGGTCCCAATCAAGGGTATTCATATTTGGCATTCTGCTCTCAGAAGAGATTTTGGTGATATAATACGGGAATTATATCAAATAAGAAGCTCAAACTGTTTTTCAAGCTTATCTTCAGTAGTTGTCCAGCTAAAATTTATTGCAGATGTCCTGATCTTCTATAGGTAAGTTAAGCCATCAAAGTTTCCAGGACTTAAAGATGCATCTTAATATTTTACTCACTTTGCTTCTGGACATTAACAGAAATGTAGCTACTGAAATTCATACATGGGACTGACGTTTTCGGTCCATTTATATATGCATGCGCATCTGATGCCTGTTGACACTTTTGCTCTCTTGTTTGATGCAGCGATTCCTTGGACAAAATTTTTTACCCATTGCTAAGCCAATTTGCCAACAAGAACCTATCTTCTTGCAGTCCACTCATCGAAGAAAGTCATATTAAGAATCTTCGAGTGTTGCTTTTCTGTGAAGCTCAAGGTTCAGATCAGAATAGAAGAAGCTTCATAGAGATGCTTTGTCAGGAACTCGGATCTGTTGAAAGGTGGTTCAGCAAAAACCTGATTTTTCTTGAAACCGAGGTACAATTTACTTCTTTTGTTTTGTTTGGCACTTTTTATTGAAGAAGATAGATGCTGGACATTGTTATTTCTCATTCATTATTTGGAATGCCTGGTATTGTTTTTTTCTTAATTTCCGTTAGTTGTTGCTCTTTATCTTAATATTTACTCTAGTAGGCTGGAAAGTTTATGTTATTCAAGCCTTGGATCATTGAAATTATAAATTAAAAATTAACAAGATCAGTTTCTGTGTTAGGCTTTGGCAATAAGTTTTGTAGGTAATCATGCAAATTTAAATGTTATGTGATGTTAGAATTTCAAATTCCTATATTTCAGGAAGAGTTTAGGAAACTAACAATATGTTCATAGTCCATAGAAATCAAAGTCGAGCACAGATATTAATAAAACTGATCATACCATATTTACATATTGCAAAATGTATTAAATATGTGTTTTCTTGAAGTTTGACCTTATAGTAAGTTCTAGCCAACTAGAAGGCATTGAACCAACACTAGTTCCGCCATAACGTATCCTGTTTAATTCATAAAAGAAAGGGAACATTATTGTTTCTGATGTTTATTTGGAATATGTGAATTTAATTACAACTACCTGCAACTTAATGACATGTACACGTACACAAGCATAAATCACAATCATTTTATGGTCTAGTCAACAGCTTATCTTTAAGTTTCTCAATGGTTGGAAGTCAGTTTTTTGTTGCCTCAGTAACTTTACTCTTCAGTTTCTTCCAGGTTTTCCCATCTATTAGTGAGAGTTGCGCTAGCGAGATGCAGCTGTGGTTCCTCTACACAAGTCTTCATATGATGCCACTTGGGTTGCTAAGGTGCACTGTTACTTGGTTCTCTTCTCACTTAACTGAGAACCAGTCCAATTCTATTCTAAAGAACATCAAACTGGGATGCCCTTCGATCAGTAAGCCTTTTATATCTTTATTACATGAATGGGTTCGCATAGGTTGTTCAGGGAAAACCTCGATTGACAAATTCAGACAAAATCTGGAAGAAATGTTCAATGGTAGATGTTTTTACTTGACTAAGCGAAACAGGCAGGACACTGTATTCTGTAATGAGCTGCCTGGTCCAAACTCAACAATAAAGATGAGGGAAACTGTGGATATCCCCTCATCTTCTGTCTCTGTTGCAACTGAAGAGCGTAATATTTCTCATCCTAGTGAGATGAATCTGCACATTTTCTTTTCTCAGATGTTTAAAAGAATGCCACCCCTTCAAAAGAATCTTGCAGAATCTGATGATGCTATGTCTCTGAATCTTGAGGCTAGACCAATGGACCTCATCTTTTATATCCATAGAGCTCTCATAAAAGATCTGGAAAATCTTGTCATCCTATCAGCTAAGCTGGCTGCAAATGTTGGATTTCTCGCTGAGTTCAAGAACCGCTTCAAACTTTTACATAACATCTACCAAGTTCATAGTATCTCAGAAGATGAAATTGCTTTCCCAGCTCTGGAATCAAAGGGAGCACATCAAAACATAAGCCACTCCTACTGCATTGACCATAAATTGGAAACCAAACATTTCACGAGAACTTCCATAATTCTAGATGAGATCTCTGAATTGAATGATTGTGAAGGGTGCAACAAGACTAGGCTAAAGTACTACCATTTGTGTTTAAAGCTCCATGAAACATGCTTGTCTATGCATAAACTACTATCTGACCATATATACCGTGAAGAAGTTGAAATTTTTCCTTTGTTTAGAGGATGCTTCTCCACTGAGGAAGAAGAGAAGATTGTCGGACACATGCTTGGAAGAACAAGAGCGGAATTTCTTCAAGAAATGATACCCTGGCTAATGGCATATCTAAGCTCTGATGAACAGCATGCTGTGATGTCTTTATGGTTCAGGATTGCAAGATATACGAAGTTTGATGAATGGTTAGGAGAATGGTGGGAAGGTATGACGAGATATAACATATCCACAGTGGAAGAGGGGTCAAGATCTCCTTCATTGGCTGCTGACCCCATCGAAGTTGTTTCAATGTATCTGATGAAAGATGATGCCAAAATTGAAAAAGTCGGGCACGACAGAGGGATGCCAAAAGAATTTGCTTTCGGCAATTGTAATTATTCTGGATCTTGCACTGTTGACAAGTCGGTGCTTGCCTATGGAAGTCAAGATGGATGTCCATCTCAAGATTTAAGCCAATATCAAAATGAGGTTGACAAGAAGAGATCCAATGAAGTGAATGACAAATGCCAGGAATGTCAGAAGTTGAGCCATCAGGAGCATCCTCTGGGAATGAATCAGGAGGAGCTGGAAGCTACTATAAGAAGAATATCTCGTGACTCTAATTTGGATTGTCAAAAAAAATCATATATAATTCAGAATTTGCTGATGAGGTAACATAAGCATAACACTTTGTTCCCTGTCTTTTTTAGGATCTATGGAATCTTCATACAAAGATACTAAAGGACACTTCATTATTGAATTGAAAATCGAAGTGCTTGCAAATGATTGTCTTGAATGACACTGCTGATGCATTTGAGTGCCAGTAAACATTATCACTTGTTACTGGGAACTTCTTGCTCAAATAAGTTCCACCTATATTACTCCCGCAGATAATTATATATGTTGTTTATGCGTTTTTTTATTAGGTTTGATGTCCTTTTTAAATTTATTGCAGTCGTTGGATCATAAAGCAGAAGATGTCTCATCAGGAGGCTTCTACGGAAAATCATAAGGGAGAAATTCCAGGAAAAAGTCCATCTTATAAAGACCCTCTTGAATCAACTTTTGGTTGCAAGCACTACAAGAGGAATTGCAAGCTCTTGGCTCCATGCTGCAACAAGCTTTATACATGCATACGTTGCCATGATGATCAAACCGATCATTCTGTGGACAGGTTAGATTAGCATGAATCGGGTTGCTGCTCAAATCAGTCTTTATTCCTTTGACATGCATATCATTCTTGGCATTTCTTGCTGCAGAAAAGCTATAACAAAAATGATGTGCATGAAATGCCTGTTAATTCAGCCAATTGGCCCTATATGTACGAGCCAATCTTGCAGTGGCTTCTCCATGGGAAAATACTACTGCAAGATTTGCAAATTGTTTGATGATGAGCGGTGAGTTGATGATAATAAGCTGAATTTCATTTAATTATTAGCTTCTAGTTGTTGTGATCCTATTCTGATAGCTTTATAATGCATCACGTAATTCGCAAGTGATGGCTGGAAAGGTCCTTTACTTTATAGTTATAAGTTGTGAATGCATCTGAAGAGGTTTTCTGGTCTTAAATCAACTTATTTACAGTTCATGGTTTACAAAATTTTAACCATCTGTCTAATTCTAGAACAATGGCTATGACCAGCATTTTTAAGCAATCTACTTTGGCAACTATTCCTATTATAATGCTGTACCATCAATAATTAACTAGCTCTATTCTGACATCGATATTTTGGATAGCCAAATATACCATTGTCCTTACTGCAACTTGTGCCGACTTGGGAAGGGATTGGGCATTGATTACTTCCACTGTATGAAATGCAATGCATGTATGTCAAGGTCTCTCTTCGTACATGTATGTAGAGAGAAATGCCTTGAGGATAACTGTCCGATTTGCCATGAGTACATATTTACGTCAAACTCTCCAGTGAAGGCACTCCCATGTGGGCATTTAATGCATTCGGCTTGTTTTCAGGTATCTCTCCTCTTAAGGTGGTTTCTTCTTGCTTGAATTTTGTAAGAATATTTTCATTATTGACATCTCAGTCTTTTTTATCCTGCTGCCAGGACTACACTTGTTCTCACTATACCTGCCCAATCTGTAGCAAGTCTCTGGGCAACATGCAGGTTAGTTAATTCCTTCCTATGTATGTTTCTTTTGTGAACAGCTCATATTGATCTTGGTGCAAGGAAAAGCCCGATTACATATTTTTGTGACTGCAAACGCATATGTTAACAGTTGACCATTTAATGTTGCTAAAAATATAGTTAATGAACCTCAACTCTGCTCATTACACAATCTGATAAAGAGGCTTTACAGAATACAAGCTTATCCTATCTCATTTTAAAAACTTTCGAAGTGTCTGATCCAAGAAAATATATTAAAACATAATTAACTATCTTATCAAATATGGTCAGCAGCTTATTTTCTATATGTAATGTGATACACAACGTCAATCAATATATACCTTTTCCAGTTTCATAGTTGATAAATAAACATGAACTGTATGAATGCAGCTATTCTCTTAGGAACTTGTAACCACACCTTAGTAGCAAGCGAATGAAACAGGGGTCCAGAAAAAAATTTAAAACATCTGTCTGAAGTAAATAAACTAAATCAATTGCTAAAAGGTTTGGTGAGAATGAAATGTTATGAGATTCAGCTAAGTGGAATGAGTGGTAACTGCATGTTCTATCCGATCAAGAACGTATAGTTTCCAAGCATGTCCTCAGCTATAATATTGGTGAAATTTATTTCAACTGTTTGATGGTAAAGTCCAAATTGATTACTCTTTAACGAGTTCCCAAGTATTTAACTTAGTTCAATATAGAATTTGATCAGGCATCTCAACTTAGAAGCAGCATTAAAAGGTGTAAGGTGATGTTGGCTGATGCCTTCATATATTTCTGCAGAGCGTTTTCCTTGTTAGTTTTCGTATTTAATATAGTTAAAAATTTAAAATTAATATTAAGAACTTAAGGATTAAGCCAGCACATTAAGAAGAAAATATTATCCCATAAAATTAAGGAGGAAAGTAAATCGATAGCTATTGCTGTAATAGAGAATTAAAAGGTCGTATTTAATATCACATATTGACATAAGTAAGAATATGTTTTAAGAGGGAAATGCAACAAGACAAATTAGAGATTTTTCATAAATATTAGAAACCTTGGGTTGAATCTAAGGGAAGTTATACAGGAGGGATAGAGAAGGTGAGACACGACGGCCTCATTTTAGTTACAATCTATAAATAAATAAAAGCCAATCACATACTAAATAACTTTCATCCAATCACATTGGTCTAGGTCATATCATGATATGAATAAAGCGATGCAAACTTTTAGAGGAAATGTTATCACCTTTTATTTTCATTATCTCACGGTTAGTGGAATAAGATAAAAGAAATGAAAAGTTCTACTATAAATAAGGAAATTAATCGCTATTTCCCTGTGTCTCATGAGTTGTGGGAGGGAATAACATTGACTTTGGAACATTTCAAATCAAGATCATAAACTCATGTTTCATGCGTTTCATGATCACTATGATATGCATGATGCCGCGGCGATGTATGACTTAGGAACTTCATCATATTTAAGACTAATAAGCAAAAACATGGATGAAGAATTGTCTTTTATTGATATGAATTCAAATAAGAATGTCTATGAGAAGGGTATTAAAGAGTCCAAAGCTAGGTGACACGCCAGGCACTACTCTAAATGTGCAAGCATACACAAAGCTCTACACAATAACTCCATCAAAGCATGGAATGAAACTCTATGCATGTATTTACTGAAAAAAAACTCTATGTATGTATAGGATGCATATATGTAATCATAGAAATCTATTATCATTTTAATTGCTCAACAGACTCACATAGCTAGCCTAGCAGAGGACAATTCTTAAAAATCAATAGGAAGCTTTAGAATAGTTACAGGGAAAAAGTTAAAAAAATTGAAGAGGAATAAAAGCAAGATTTCTGAAGGTATTCTTTTTCTTCTAAAGCTTTTTGATGTTTTTATAATGCTTTGGTAAATATGGATTATTTAATAGTTGATTATCACTACTTTAGATGATTATACCTTTGGAAATTGGGATTTATTCAAATTTCTTTGGGGTACACACCCATTGGCCTGTGGCACAAAATGCATACACCTCAACCGCCAGGCCACCTGCCTCGAACTTGGGCATATGCCCCGTACGACAAATAACCCCCCCCCTCCCTCCCCACACCACAATTACCTTGAGGCAATTTTTAAGTGCCCCACCTAAGGATGCTGCTCGGGGGCGCCTCTGATGACTTTCTTTTGAAATACTGCTTACAAGTAGAAGGACCTGCCATAACTGTCTAGTCATCCTCTGCTGTTCTATTTAGCTTTGTGCATGAGCTGGAAACATTATCTCCAGCTGCTGCTAGTCTTTTTCCCGTTAGTTGTTGCTATCTAGCATAGCCTTCAACATCTGCCAAAGTCCAAAGACATTATCAGAAATTTCTACACCATTCATTTTTAATCATCCCATAAAATGGAACTAGTGAAATATATAGCCTTCATCCAAGTATTCCGTCGCCTTCTAGTAGAATGCTTCTCATATTTCATTGTTGATTGCCGCATATAGTACATAATTAATTGCCCCTGTTAGTGCCATCTCAAAACCTTCCAGCAAACAAAGTAGGGAAAATATGCATATAAATCTTGAAACTAAACAAGTTTGTACGACACTGCAAGTTGAATCCATTTCATGTAATGATATAGCACATGTGGGAGGTCAAAAAACTTATTTGGCTCCTTTTCAGGTGTACTTTGAGATGTTAGATGCTTTGTTAGCTGAAGAGAAAATTCCAGAGGAGTATGCTGGCCAGATTCAGGTCAATCATCTTCTGCATGCATCATCATTTTGTGTTCTTGATTATATGAACTTCTACTATAGGTTAAAATCATTTTAAATTGACAATGCAATGGATATGCAGGTTATATTATGCAACGACTGTGAGAAAAGAGGAACTGCCTCATTTCACTGGCTTTATCACAAGTGCCCTTATTGCGGTTCATATAATACCAGGCTTCTGTGACTCAAGTCTTGGCAAGTTTGTCTTTTTTCAAGCAATCACATCTACAATCCCTGTATGATTTATGCAACTGGTATGAAATAGTTCCATTTTTCAGTTGGAGCACTTAGTTTATGCCAGTCTATCACCATTTTTTCCTCTAGCAGAGAGGTTTCTGGAACTGCAATCTATTGTCCAGCTGTCAGCTCTTAAGCTTGATCTATGAATAAGATAGTTTCTATTAATGATTCCTTCCAGATATATTCTTCTGATTTTCATAGAAAGTCATATTACATAGGAGAGACATTATAAGATGATATTTTCCCTACTGTTTATGTATATTTTTGTCTGAAGTCTCCTAAAAGACACTGTGAGATGTTGCTATTGTCAAATAGTTTGAAGTCTAAATCTCCCAAGATGTAAGAGAGTGGGTACAACTAGAAAACAAAGAAGAGCCTCTTACTGGCATGTTCACTAGGACTTAACATGACCACTGACATATTAGAATACCTACCCTTGCATACTACTGTTAAGACAAATCGAAAAGATCAAGCTCCGGAAAATCCTTGCTTGATTCTCATTCTCTAAATCATGCTATATATGCATAAATTTCTTAAGATGTTTCCACCATGCTAAAATCCCAGCACCATTTTTCCTCTCTTTCCTTGCACAACCTTATGATGGCAGTTCTTCTGACGATGGCATGTCTTAACTTAGTAGTAGCTAAGATCACCAAGCAACTGGTGGTTTACTTTAGGAATGTGAAATGCTACGAAAAAAGGAATGACCTACTGTCAAAATCTCCAAGATTTATTCTCATTTCTGATGAAAGGATAGGATTTCTTTCTTAATGTTCCAATTTACAAGCTCTAATGAATGCAATTAGTTTTCTGTAGAAAAAAAATTATGATTTCTGTATATCTTTGTAAATAAAAAATGAAAATGTAAGAAAACAGGATATAGAAATGAGAAAACACTGTGTAATAGGTGAACATGCTTACTCTATGAAGTTTCTATGAAATAGAAAACAAAATTGGATCTCAGTTGGCCATGCAACTCTGCTAGAACGTACTCCGATTTGATATTTATTAGTTGACACTGGTAAGGCTGAAGCATGCTGCAGCACTCTTCAGTTCATTCTCAGCTATTTGCTCGACAGTCTGCCTAGAATCTTTCAGCGGTGATTCCAAACTGCACGGTGGTTGAAACTTCAAATTCAGTAATGGGGTGATTGTGATTGTAGAGTATTTACAATAGGATGCAATATGATAAACACTCAATATGAAAAAGAAAATATATATATGTGTATACGCATGGAGCGGTTGTAAAATGTTGAAAAGACATGATACCTGGATTCATACGGTTCCTTGGAGCCGATATAGGATTGTCTGTCATCAATGTTGTCGAAAAACGGGTGCATCTCATTGTAATCTTGAGGTGCTTCTTGTGGGATAGGCATAGGTTCTGAAGTAGCCAATTGTGATTGTATGACCATTGAATTGGGATTAGTATTATTGCTATTATAACTATATGCTTGTTGAAACCACAAAGAGTCGACATCATTGTTCTCCTTAGAGTCCAAGTTAGTATTATAATTAGCATTGGCATTGTTGGAATACGAGGCATGTGGTGCAACTGGGACTGCTGTCACAACGTTGTACTGTTGTGGAGGATTATCTTGATGGACAACTGGCATGCCGGCATTTCCTGGAGGTGCCATGCCGAGTTGTAACTGTGAGAGGTAATCATCTGTAGGTGACATGTCTTGTTGTTGATGCTGTTGCTGCCGATAATAAGCTAACTGTTGCAGAACAGCTTGAAGTTCCTCCTCAGCAAGCTGAATTTGGTAAGTGAGTTGTTGTATTTCAACCAAGCATCCGTAGACAGGATACTTATCACGCATAGCGGCATGAAACTTGATAGACTTCATGGCCATGGGTTTCTGATCGGGGTCAAGCTCCTTGAGTAAGTTCTGGATATGTTTCACCCCGAACAGTCTGTGCACGTTCAGAAACATCTTGGGTTGGTCGGCCGGGAAGAAGGGGGCGAGGAGGCATTCGGGGGTGCACCGCCTCCTCTGGTACTTGCATGCAGCGCAGGCCTGGCCCGTGCCACTCTTAAGGGTCATTCTCAATGCATCAAAGTGAATGTATTTCAAGAATGGCAAGAAATGTGGTGTTTGTTGTTTGATGGATCAATTACTGTTAAGAGAAGAGATGATTTCCTGTGTTGGAAGGAGAGAGAGAAGGCAAATAGCAAAGAGTGATCTGAAGTGGTAGTGTATGATAATGTGCGGATTTTGCGAGTGGAAAGACTGAGTAAAATATAGGCGAAAATATTGGGTATGTTTCTTTCTGAATCCATATGAGTGCTCAGGACAAGTGTAGCTTCCTCGGCAGAGCCCTTTTTTCCTCAGAACAAAACGGATTTCCTATTTTTCAGGTTCATCCCATCACAGGTCAGGGCTCTATCTCACTCCCAATATATACATGGCTAAATTATAAAGAATTTGACTAAACTTTATAATAATTATAAATATCTCATTTTTTAAAAATTTATAAATATTTTTTTAAAATTAAAGATTGTATAACAAATACTTTTTTTTAGTTAATTAATTATCATGAGAGCGTATTTGTTAAAAAGATATTAATTTTATGGGGGTTATTTATAATTTTTCTAGTATTGAAGGGATAATTGTAATTATGATAAATTTTGATTGATATATTTTAATATTAAAAAAATAAAAAATTATAAAAATTTAAAATTTTGAAAAGTTACAAAACATGTATAAGGTCCACTACTTGAGAATTTTTTTGTCTTTTCTAGAAAAATGACCAAATCATAGATGGGGTTCATGACTCCAACTTAAAAACAAAAGGCACAATTTAAAATTATATTAATTAAAAAAATATAATCAACTACTACAAATATTATTTATCATCTACGAATCACGCTGACTCGTTAGGTTGTCTTGAAATGAATTATTTATTTTAATATACCAAAAAAAGAACAAAAATATTTTTTTTATTAACAATTTTGTGACAAGTTGTGGATGGCCATTCACGACTTGCCATTTTTTATTTTTTTAATAAGTGTTGTTTGGCTTCGATGAGGACGACTAGAGACATGAAAAGTAGTGTCATGAACCAACTCAAATTTTGAAACATCACAATAATATTACAAATTCGAAGAACTTCAACATTATAAATAACATAGCAAAAATAACCAAGTGTTGAGTTTTATTGTAATTGCTAAGTTTTTTTTTCTTTTTTTCGGTAAAAGTAAATTTCATGTAGTGTAAAATGTACAAGCTATACAATTATATAGCCGAGTATGTGTGCCATGGAATTCGCCATAATCTATGCAATGCAATCGTACTAATTCTATTAGGTAGCTCAGGACTAAGTATGCATAGTCTAAGTTCATCTAGAATAAGGCGAGTAAGAGTCGATGCGTCTCGCTCCAATTGTTGACATTTTCTATGATTCCACTCCTGTCAGATGTGATAAACCATAAATGCCAAAAGATTTCGATATGCCGCATTAACAACATGTTTTCCCCGCCATCTCGGTAAAGCAATCAATAAGTTTTATAAGTGTAACCAAGTGTCATAAAAATTACAACTCATGTAATTAAGTTTTATTGTCATTTTATGAAAATAAGGTGTTAGAATTTGTAGTATTATAGTGATGTTACAAAATTTAAATTGGTTCATGATACTATATTTTGTGTCTCTACTCGTCCTAATCAAAGCCAAAACAACACGTATTAAGAAAAATAAAATAAAAAATAGCTAGTGGTGGATGACCATCCACAACTTGTCACAAAATTGTTAATAAAAAAAAGTTTTATTTTTGTTATTCTTTTCTTTTATTTATTAAAATAAATAAGTCAATTTCAAAACAACCCAATGAGTTAACATCGCGGTAGACGATAAATAATATTTGTAATAGTTGATTGTATTTTTTTAATTAATATATTTTAAAATTTATTACTAATTATAATTGATAAAATATTTAAATTTATAATTAATAATTATAATATTAATAAACTTAAAAAAATAAAAGAAATAAAATAAAAGTTGGTGTCTTGGACCTCATCCACGACTTGGGCATTTTTCAAAAAAAAAAAAAACTCAAATTGTGGGTGAATTTATTTAATAAATGCCAAAAAAAAAAGAAAAATTAGTAAAGTAGGGTTGTTTTGAAATATTTAGTAAAGTGAGTGGCACCGCGGTCACAGACCGCGGTGCCTCATTTTAAAAAAAAAAAAAAAAAAATTTTGTCTGTGTCACCGCAGTGCCTAACCGCGGTGACACAGAAAAATTATATTTTAAATGCCACCGCGGTGGCTCAATATATTTAAAAAAAAAAAAATTAATGAGCCACCGCGCTATATTTACCAAAACAAAAAATTTATTTAGTTGTTAATTGCCAATTCACATTGAATTGAATGTGAATTGGCAATTAACATTTGTGAATTGGGCCAATTGGTTCAATTCACAAATGATTTATTATTTACTTTATACAAATTAATTATATTTAATTAATTTTTAAAATTATATTAATTTTTAAAATATAATAAAATATATAAATGTAATAGTGTATATATTTTTTTATACAATTTTAAAAAAATACAATGAACCATATTGATAAGTTTGCGACAGTGTTGGAACCCTTCGATTGAAACCCAAGGCCAGATTCAAAATTTAGAAAAAATACAAGTAATTCTTGTGATACTCTAAATGTATAAATTATTATCTTATTAAAAAAATTAGCAATTTACTTATAATTTATAAAGTAATAAATAAAGTAATTTATTTTATATTTAAAAAATAAATTATTTTATTTTAATAAATACAAAGATATAAATAAAATAATTATTAAAGAAAAATGCTAACTGTTGCAAAAAACTTTCAATTTACGGGTTACAATATGAGAAAGTAGTATCAAATAGGACTATATTGCAACAAACCATAATATGAGACCAAACAAGTAAAATTTTCTGAACTCAATTAGTTAGAAGACACCTATTTTAAATTTTTCAAAAGCATTTCTAATTTAATAAAATTGATACTTTTTATTTAAAGTTTCATGTATTTATTCTTTCATATATATATATATATATTTAATTTTTTAAATTGATATTAGTATTCTATATATTATTTTCATGCTATTTATTTTATATTTTAATGTGTTTAATGAATTAATATTTTTAATATTTTAAAATAATTTCTAACAAATTAATCACAGAAATAGTATTTGCCTATTTAATTTTTTTAGTTGGATATATCTATCATTGATAGGGGTAATAGCACCCCTCCTTGGAATGGAATGACGGAAATACCCCTTGAATGCAGACAAATAACAAAAAGGGTACAAGATCCAAACACTTATTAGCGGGCCAACGACCCGTCTAATCTGATCCGGAATTGAGACCAGAATTATCAGCCATTGAATCTTTTAGTAGGCACTCCACCAGATATTGCCACGTGGGCCTACTCTATACGAGCATGGAAACCTATAAATACCGTAAATCATGATCAGTTATGGTATGTTGATTTAATGTTCTTTCGACTACATTTAAGCCTTTCAGATCGTTTTCGACCTCACGTATTCTAACTTAAACATTGAATGGCCTTAGCTGGGGCTTCCATCAAGCCTAACGTGCTTCTTTGTTCTCAGGATCCACTTCACAGGAAGCTTGGTTCAAGTGCGACCTGACTTGCAACCGCCAGTGGGTCACAATCCAACCCGTATAAGCGACTTGTATCGTTCTGGCGCCGTCTGTGGTAATCTTGAGAACGTGTCGAACGATATGGAGGGAGCATCTAGAAGAGATCGTTAGTATGAGGATGAGACGCCTGCATGAGAAGAGGATCAAATCTTGCACTTGACTCAAGCAGATGTTCAACGTATAATCGAGGAGGCGAGTAGAAAAGCTATAGTAGAATGCAAAAGGAGAACAGTAAGACCTGCAAAGGATGGGGTGAAAAGGCAATTATTTAAAGGGAAAAAATGGAGGTAGAATATGACAGAATCACACCTGGAGGACCTGAGAAAGGTCATGAAAGAACGACGTCTAATAAGGTAAGTAGTAGAAGGGTGTTTTCGAGCCAACCTGAATCTCCAACAGAAGTCGACAGTGTCAGCAGGCAAATCGAAAAATTAGGTCAGTAGATTGAAGAGCTCAAGAAACAAGGAGAGATCATAGCACAAAACATAAACTCACCATTTTCTAACAGAATCTTGACAGAAGTCATGGATAGTAGCATTAGATTCCCTGATTTGCCTAAGTATGATGGAAGTAATGATCCCCAGGAGCATGTAGCTGCATTCAAACTAGTTATGAATTTGTACGGGTAAACAGATTCTGTCAAGGCTAAGTTGTTTGTGACCACCTTGAAAGAAAAAATCAAGAATGGTTTAAGAATCTAGCCAGTGGGTCAATAGATTCATTTGAACAGTTGGTGCAGAAGTTTTTCTTCCATTTTTCCAGTAAGAAAAAGGCGAAGAGGTCGAATACTTACCTGTTCACTATCAGACAAAGGGAAGAAGAGACCTTGAAAAGCTTTATGGGATGTTTCGATACTAAAATGTTGGAGGTCCAGGACCTCAGAATTGACATGATGGTTAGCATACTCATTCATGGTCTCAGAAAAGGACCATTTGCTTCGGCATTGGCCCGAGACCCACCAGAGGGAATTGAACAATTAATGGGGTTGGATTAGAAATATATTGATGAAGAGGAGACCAACGCCATAAAGGATAATGAATGGTTTAGGGACAGAGGTTGTAATAAGAGTTTTGAGAGACCAAAAGAAAGAAGGTACCGATCTTAGAAAGATCGAAAAAAAATGGTACCATATCAACCAAGGTATCACAAATACACCCCTCTAAACACTACGAAAGAGAAAATGATGATGATGGTGGAAAAGGAAGGGCTTTTGCAATGATCAGGTAAGACACAGGACACCCCTACTAAAAGATTTTCTAACAAGTATTACATGTTCCATAAGGACAAGGGCCATGATACAGAGGAGTGCTACTAGTTGAAGGACGAGATCGAAGGTTTGTTCAACAGGAATATTTCAAGGATGTGATACTAGAAACGAGGAACGAGGCAGAAGGTAATCATAAAAGGAAACAGAGGAGCAGGTCCTGAAGCAGAGATAGAACCAGGAAAAGTGACCTTGAGAGGGAAGGAGCTCGAGATAATGTACCTATAAAAGGGGTCATCCATACTATATCAGGAGGACTTACAGGAGGAGATTCTTCTAGAGCTTGCAAAAGGTATGCATGCAATTGTAGACATAACCAAAGAGAGCACGTATTAAATGTCAAACATCAAGAAGACATTGTGTTTGGTGACAAAGACCTGAGCTTAGGGTTAGGAGCACAGAACGACCCCATGGTGATCAAGATGGATATTGCCAACTACAAGGTACACAAAGGGTTAATTGATAATGGAAGTTCTGTTGACATTATATTTACAAGTGTGTTAAGGAAGATGGACTTGGGAGAGCAGAAGTTGAAGCCTGTGAGAACTCCTTTAATCAGGTTTGGAGGAAGTGAGGTAGTACCTGAAGGATTGATCGATTTCCCAGTATCCATCGGAGACGAGCCAAGAAGAAAAACGTGCATGGTTCAGGTTTTTGTGGTCGACAGTTCTTTTGCATATACTGTGGTACTTGGACGACAATGGTTGCATATGTTTAGAGCTGTGGTTTCGACCTACCACCTGAAGATAAAATTTCTCATGAAATATGGAGTGGGAGAGGTCAGATGCGATCAAAGGGTAGCTACGCAATACTACAACTTATCAATAATACAAACTGACCTTGGAAGGAAAGAGAAGAGAAAAGAGAAGCAAGGACAGGGTGAGGAGGCCAAGGAAAGGAGAACCGAAAGAATAGAACCAGTGGAGGACTACAAATAGGTCGAGTTCGTGCCAGGAGAATTCAGCAAAATGACCAGAATCGGATCGCAGATAATGCCTGAATTAGAAATGATGACCAACAATAACATGTTTGCATGGAGCCCACCTGATTTTAAGGGATAGATCTTGAAGTCATAGTGCATCGACTCGATATAGATCCCCATATCAAGCTAGTCAAGCAGAAGAAACGGATATTTGGGGTCGAAAGGAACAGGATCATCAAGGAGGAGGTAAATAAGTTATTGCAAGCTGGATTTATTTCAGAGATCTAATATACGACTAGGTTATCTAACATTGTGATCGTGTCAAAAGCCTCTGGAAAATGGGACATGTGTACCGATTCACATATTTGAATAAACATGCCCCAAAGACCTATATCCTCTACCTCGGATAGATCTTCTCGTAGATTCCACAGCAGGGTGCACATTGTTCAACATGATGGATGCCTATCAAGGTTACCATTAGATCTTCATCCAAGGAAGATAAGGAAAAAACTACATTTGTAACTGAAAAAGGGGTTTATTGCTATAATGTTATGTCTTTTGGTCTTAAGAATGCAGGGGCAACCTATCAAAGGCTGGTGAAGAGGATGTTCAAGGATTTGATCAGGGGCACATGGAAGTATACGTGGATGATATGCTGGTGAAGAGAAAGCTCGAAAACAACTACCTAAAACACTTGGAAAGTGCATTTGTGATCATGCGGTCATACGGGATCAAGCTTAACCCTTCGAAATGTACATTCATGGTACGAGAGGGCAAGTTTATGGGATATATGGTTAGTGAGAAGGGAATAGAAGCCAATCCTAAAAAGATCAAGGCAATCATGCAGTTGGGGTCGCTAAAGTCGGTCAAGGATGTTCAGAGGCTCACGGGAAAGATAGTGGCTTTAAATCGCTTCATAACCAGGTCAGCTGATTGAAACCTTCCTTCCTTTAAGGTTTTAAGGAAAGTGAAAGATTTAAGTAGACTGAGAAGTGTGAGAGGCCTGCCAGGAATTAAAAGCATACCTAGCGACCCAACCTTTGTTTGCTAAGCCTTTGCCTGGAGAAAAGGTGTATGTTTATTTGGCAGTATCAAAAGATGCGGTGAGCTCAATACTAGTACGCGAGGAGAAGGGAGCACAGATCCCAATATACTACGTTAGGAGAATGCTACACGAGGCTAAGAAAAAGTACATACAGATCGAGAAGTTGGCCCTTGCCTTTGTAACAACAGCTCGCAATTTTCAATTACACCCCATAGTGGTCCTTACCAATCATCCATTAAATCAAATCATGTCAAAACTAGATGTATCTGGGAGGATGGTCAAATGGACTATGGAATTAGGAGAGTTCGATATCGAGTTTCAGATCAGGAATGCGATCAAGGCCCAAGTGTCCGCAGATTTTATAATAGAGCTCGTGGAGGAACCATAGGAGGAAGAAGAAAGGTCATTACTCTATGTGGATGGGTCGTCAAACTCGAGCAATGGGGGAGCTAGAATTTTCTTGCAAGGACCCAAGGGTATCAAGATTGCAGTAAGGCTATCCTTTCTAGCAACAAATAACGAGGCTGAATATGAAGTTCTTATTCAAGGATTGCAAACAGCGTGGGAAAGAGGAATGAAACAGCTAGATGTATACACAGTTTCGCAGTTGGTCATGATGCAGGTGCAAGGATCTTATGTAGCACCCCCTTCGCTACAAGAGCTATATCTACCCTAAATGTCATACTTATAGTAATCCCTGTGTTCATATATACATTTGCACATAATCATCTAATCAATTTGCATACGTAATTCCAACACGTCATAATAGGTATTATCAACCCACAACATTATATATATACATATCAAACACCACAAGTAATCTCCATGCTTACGTTCCCTCTATACAACAAAATATGGTTTGTACTCTAACTGACAACGAGGAGAAAACAACATACTGGCCCCACCTGCCTGAGTATAGCGCGTAGACATAATCTTCAACAGTCAGACACCTCAAAGTCTACTCCTGAAAGAAAATATCAACAGAGGGATGAGCTTGCCACTCAGTAAGAAAATAACCAGCCCTATCTATATATGTATACCAAAGACAGCCAAGATAAGATAAGTAAGAAACATGCATGGAATACAGTCAATTTAATTCCAACATAATCGACTTCATCGCACCACATAGCTAATTCGCAATAAAACAACCAGTTAAACTCTTTTTCCTCTAGTTTGCTTACCAGAAGGTGATATCGTGTTTTCCCCATCTACTCAATCTCACCGTTACATAAATTCAAGTGAATCCCCTTGACAGCTGGCTCATCAATCTCGTTTCGCATCAAAGCTCTTTCATTTCGCACATAGCTCTTTTCATTTCACATCTTTTTCATATCGCAGCATCGCTCTTTTCATGTCATATTCTTTTTTTCATATCGCAGCATCGCTCTTTTCATTTAACATCTTTTCATATTGCAGCATCACTCTTTTCATATCATTTCGTCTTATAGGCTTTTCAATACATCAAGGGGTATTCACACCATAATTATATTCAATTTCCACCACTCCCTCATTTTCACATATTACCATTCTTGTAAGCAACTAGTAACGTAAAGCCATATATCAATACATTCTCATTTTCAGACACCCACAACACAACATACAACAAATATGATATTTCAACGTGTCTTCTCATTCCACGTACACAATATCGTCAATCAAATTAAATCATTCACCACTCATATATTTTCATATAAACCAATGTCAGCATGAACCACAAATTTATATAACAGTAATATCACAAATAAATGGAACATATATAGATAATACTAATTATTTATTTACCTCAACCTCACAACGTTTCTTTCTACTCAATTGCTAATTGTCAGTCCTTTCACCTCACCCCTATATCCTATAATGAGTTATACCACATATAATTAATATATCGAAAATATCGTAATTTCTTTTAAATATAATATTAAATTTTATTCGTACGATTTTCAATAATTCTTTAATACTCCACTTCTATCGAAATATAAATCTTCGTTCTAGTTCTTCTCGATAACTAGACACTATAGGCTTCATAAAAATATTTATAATTTATCAAGTGATTCATAGGAATTTATTTAACGAAATCCCTTATACATTTATAAATATCATTTTTAATAACATCCTTAAATTAAATTATCATTAAAACCTCATTCTTCCTCTTTAACAATATATTATTTCTTAAGTATAGTTTTCGGAATATTTCTACGGATTTTTTATCAATTTCTCGCTATTATATAATTTAATTAAATAATAATACGTAGAATTGCGTATTTAGTTAACAATTCCGATGGAATTATATAAAATAGCTATAGTAATATTTAAATCTAATGAATTTAATAATCTAATTAACCAACGACATCATTTTTATATCCGATTCTATATTTAATTAGACACTATTTTAAATAGCCAAACCTGTAAAATATTTGTATTAAATAGTACATAGCTCAATATAAATTATTATAATTTCGCCGAGAGAAGTTGCAATTTCCAAATGTTTGTGTTGTGTGTGTACTGTAATTGGGCATGTGTGTGTATGGGAAATAAGAGAGGAGAGAGAAGTGAGGCGGTGGGTTGGTGGGCCTCTCCCTCTATTTCATACATACATATATATTATTATTTACTAAGTTTATACATTATTTACTAATATATATATGTATATACATATACTAATATATGTATTATGATTTACTAATATATATACATAATACATTGTGTATATATATATATATTTTAGAATTTTCTCGAAATACCCATTACGTCCTTCCTAAATTTCCTTAATTAATATAAGTTGTCCCCAAATATTATAACGAACTTCAATTTAATCCGTTCAAGTTTTATTATATTCCAATTATGGAACATAATTTATTTACTAATTAACTAAGTTTCATAAAAATTTATCAATTAATCCCCTAATTATACATTATAATCTTTGGGGCGTCACCATGCAATACTTGAAGAGGGTGAAAGAAATGATGAAAAAGTTTTACAAGTGTCAGGTACATCAAATTCCGAGGGAAGAGAATGCGAGAGCAGATGCCTTGTCTAAATTCGAAGCTATGGTATCAGGGATCAAAGAAATGAAGATCGCAGTAATGGTTAAGAAAGCCCCAAAGATAGAGGAGAGTGCAATCAACAAGGTTGAAGAAGTGGGACCGTGGAAAACACCCTTTGTATTTGAGAAGTATGATCTTACCAGACAACCCCATCGTTGCAAGAAGGATGCAATTCAAGGCAAATAGGTTTACACTGTTGGAGGAAAAACTATACAAAAGGACAACTGAAGGTTTATTGCTTAAGTGTTTGGATGAAGAGATGGCCAAGTATGTGATAAGGGGATACACGAAGGAAGCTGCGGAAACCATTCGGGAGGGCGATCTCTAGCCCAAAAAATTCTAAGGCAAGGGTACTTCTGGCCCAACCTGATCGAAGATGCGAAGGAATTCTCTAAGAAATGTGAAAGTTGTCAAAAGTTTATAGCAGTATCACATGTACTAACGACCCAGCTTGAAGCTGTCAAGATCACATGTCCTTCGGTCAATGGGGAATTGATATACTGGGACCATTTCCTTAGGCAGTGGCACAAAAGAAGTTCTTGATCGTAGCTGCTGAGTACTTCTCAAAATGGGTGGAAGTAGAGACACTGGTAAAGATATCTGAGAAAGAGGTAATAAATTTTATTTGGAAAAATATTATTTGCAGGTTTCGACCTTAGTGTCGTCGAAGAAAATAGGGATCATGCGTATGCGAAAATATTACGCTACAAGAGTTTGATGACAAAAGGTTACAATCGAAGGGTGAATCCTAGGAGTTTTCAAGTGGGCGACCTCGTCCTAAAAAAGGTAGAGGTGTCTAGACATGTGGGTGAGCTCGACCGGCTTGGGAAGGTCCCTACAAGGTTGTAGAAGTCAAAAGGAAGAGAACCTACGCCCTTCAAGAAATGAAAGGGAAAGACCTACCAAGACCCTGGAAGATTCACAACCTGAAGAAATTTTACGCATAATCAAAGGTCAAGTATTGAAGTCTGAAAAGACGAGTGGGGAGTTTAGCGACTTGAGAAAGGTCAGCCTTAGGGGAAGACTCTCACGACCTGGAAAGGGTTAAGCTCATCCAGATGCCTGAAAAAGACTTTGAACAACCTGAGAGAGGTCAGGATTTCATGCTGAAGATCTTTTATAAACTTTTACGACTTGAAAAAGGTCATGTAAATTTGGAAGTTAAATGTGCCTGGAAAAGGTTCTCTTTTGTAAAGGGTCTGAGAAAGGCCCATGACCTCAAAACTACATTTTATAAATGAACTTGAGAAAAGTTATTTTTGTTCAAGTAAATCTTGCAACCTGGAAAGGATCGTTCTTGTTATTAGATTATTTAATATTGCTCAAGTACGATATTATTGCAATCTGGAAAAGATCATTCTTATTGATCAGGGTATCATAGCGATCTTGGAAAGATCATTTACGTCAACCAAAAATATTATAGTGATCTAAAAAAGATCATCTCTAATATGGTATTACAGCAATATGAAAAAGATCATTTCAGCCTGCACTTGATGATAAATTTAAAGGATTTCTTATGAGATAAGACAACTCGATGTAAAGACAAGAATATCATAGCAAAACAACATCATTGTCATTCATGGTTGTCATTTATAAAAATCGGATCGCATATAAGAACATGAGTGCATCTATTTCAACAAATCTAGTCATGATCTTTTATTTCTTCAAGCAAGCAAGTGAATTCATCTTCAATTTCAGGGGCCTAGGGTTTGGTTGGGTAAGGCTCCAGGTCTCCATTTAAAGAAAGGTCGAGCTTGGTTCGATCAGATCCTTCAGCAAACCTATTAAGCTTCTGAAGTTGAGAATGGCACTTCTCGAAGCTCTCAATAAGAAAGTCGATAGCCTTGGTCTCCACTATGTCCTTAAAAGAAGGAGCCTTCATGAAGTCGTGGAGCCCCCTGCAGACGAGCTTTGGCAATTTTGTTCTTGTGCTCGTGTGACTACAGGTAGGATAGTCGACCCTCAGCAATTCCGGCTTCGTAGCCTACTACAAAACCCTCTTTTTTGCCCTTCTCTAAAGCTACTCGACAATCTCTCTCAACAACAGCCATTGCTTCTTGAAGTTGTTGGGTGATGTCGTTTAACTCTTGCTCAGAGGTTTGAACTTTTGCTTCCAGTTGAGCTCGCAGGGGCAGCCTGCTCATTACTTTGACTCTGGGCTTGATTAAGTTGCTGCTCGAGCTCAGCAATCTTGGTATCACCCAACACTTTTTTCATGGCGCCACATCGAGCATTGCAGGGAGAGGTTATGTCCAAAAGCAATCACCTGCAAAATAACAATGAGACGGATAAGAGTAAATTAACTAAGCAAGGGAGATCGAAAGTTACCTATTCCATGTTGTGGGCGAAGTGCTCCTCCACCCGAGTGCGAGAGGTCTGAGCTAGGACCACCTGGTCGCGCTCTAAGCAGGAAGCCCTATACAACTCCTAGGAGTCTTGACCCACCCTTGTCCCCAGGATGCTGCTTGAGTTCGAGATCCCCCAGTTGGGAACTAGCTTGTCCCCCACCATCTCAGCAACACTATTGTTGGGGAATCACAAGGTTTCCCATGCCTACCACTAAACTTCTTCTTGGTTTCACAGTTTGTCCCGATTTTGGGCCTCGTTGGCGCGATCTGCTGTCTCGCGAGCCTCTTGTATTTTTTGCCGACTTGATTTGGTTGAGTGGGATCTTTTACTTTGGCTCTTGCTTTTGCTCCCACTCTTGCTCTTCCCCTTACTCCTCTTCCTCTTCTTGTTGTTGCTTGGGCCAGTTGGGGCTACCACGACTTGGACCTGAGTTTCAAATGATTGTAAAGCAAGGACTTCGAAAGGGGAGGAGACAATTTAAATGTTCTGGGTGTTCCTGATGGCTGCCTCGATCTCAACATGTGCGGCGACACAACTAGAAGGGCCGCAAGAAGGCGTACTCTCTGGAGTAGGAGGTCGGGCTTGCTCCAACTCTTCCAAAACACCGGGGGCTTGTTGGCGATCCACGCATTCATGATGATAGATTCTACAAGCAAAGGTTATGGATGTAAGTAATAGAATGAGATTGAGCGTAGAAAAAGATGAAGGAAATTAAAGTCACCTAGAGAACCCCTAACAAGGAGGGGTGCTTCAAAACTCTCTCTATAAGAAGACGTTTTGGTTGGTACCGGTATATGATAATTTAGTTTATGAGATCGCTTTCCATCACCCCCCCCCAAACATTTTAGGATTGGGCTTCGAGACACGCCAATCACACCGAAAGGACCAATTTTGACTAGGTGGGGATCAAATAAAAATAAATCTCTCACGCCAGGGACCTATGTTAGACTTGACATCATCTAAATAACGATAATTCTTGTGGGCGGTAAGGTAAAACCAACCCCTCTCTCCCGATCTCTTTGAGGTCATGAGGGAATAAAGCGACCGAAAATTGTCAAAGGTAGGCGGCAAATCCAGATGTCAAATAACCATGATGAATAGTAAGATATGCCTAATGGAGTTGGGTGATAGTTGCATGGGACAGAGATCTATCCTACTAAGAATATTATCTACAAGGCGATGCAAAGAAAAACGATGACTAACTTCTAAATACAAAATCGAGATAGAACAAAACCCTTCAGGGGGTGATGCATCCTATTAGAAAAACGGGGAATCAAGACCTCATAATCATGAAAAAAAAATTTCTGTTTCAGTTGATAAATAGGAGTCTTCACAGTACTAATGATCCTAGCCCAGGGATCCTTAGCCATCATGTGTTGGTATTTTATTTGAAGAGGGACTTCATCAGGATCAACCAACACTACTCATTGATCAATGTTCAGGACCCTACGATGAGGGGAAGGAGATCGCTAGACGTGTATAAGGGAACTAGGACCATGAGAAGTACCTACTAACTCTCTAAGGAAAGTCGTGGACGAACTCGAGCTAGACTCTGAACTAGAAGAAGACATAAGAGCATGGTAGAGTAAGTACCTGGGAGAAAGAAAGAAGATTGAGAAGGAAAATAATCTCCAGAGGCAGCTCGAAAGCGATTTCAGAAGGGCAGTCAAGAGAGTCAAATGAGGGCCTATATATAGGGCAAAAAGGAAAAAGCGTGCTTTTTTAGGAGCAATAGATGGTAACACATCAGCAATGATCTACGGTTGAGGGGCGGCGATCTGATAAACAACCGACCGACTTTTCCTAGTGTAATTAATGACACTAGAAGAAGTAAGGGAGTAATGATAGGGTAATAAGCCCCTCCTTTGAACAGAATGATGTAAATACCCTCGAATGCAGATAAATAACAAAAAAGGCACAAGATCCGCACACTTATTAGCAGGTCGAGTCACTGGATTGACACATCCAATCTGACAAGGAATTGAGACCAAAATTACTAGTCGTTGGATCTTTTAGTAAGCACTACACCAAATGTTGCCTGGGCCTACTCTATACGGGTATGGAAACTTATAAATACCGTCAATCATGATCATTTATAGTATGTTACATTTAATGTTCTTTCAACTACATTTAAGCCTTCTAGATCGTTTTCGACCTCGCTTATGCTAACTTAAGCATCGGAGGACCTTAGCTGGGGGATTCCCAGCAAACCTAATGTGCTTCTTTGTTCTCAGGATCCACTTCACATGAAGCTTAGGTTTGACTGCGACCCAACTTGCAACCATCAGTAGGTCACGATCGGACACGTTTAAGCAACTTGGATCAATCATTATTGTCCAAATAGTTTAGAGGAATTAGGATTTAGGACTCTTAAATAGTCTTCTTTCGATAGATATCTTCTAGAACTAATTTTGATTTATTATTTAAAGGATCACTTAAGTAAGGATATAAACATGTTTTCACAATAAGAACAAACAAGATTCATACTTTTATATATAGTTAATAGATAAAGATATAGATATAAATAATATAGACATAGATGTGGATAAAATAGAGATATTGTTATAACCATGGAGAAATTCTAAATTTATTGGCCAATCACTCCTAATAGAATATATAAAAAAAATATATATGTATTCTCCTCCAAATCACTTTCTTATTCTCTCAAAAGCTTATTTACAAATTAAATACATGGTGGTATTTATAGACCACCAAAATTGTGGTTACAAACTACACTAATAACTATTATAATTACAAACCATCATGGGCGATACAAAAGGGTATAACATAATGAACATTAAAAAAGAATATTGAGAGGTGTATGCATTCATATATACATGTATATATAATACTACCCCTTGAATGCATACATCTTATCATATACATCCTACCTCGTTAAAAATTTTGCCTGAAAAAACCTAATGGGATTAAATCCAAAACTAAGGAAAAGAGTACAGTTGTATAATTTTTCCCTCAATTTAAGCAAATATCTTTCAGGTGTTGAATACCAATATTATGTACGAATTATTTGAACACCTTTGTTGGTAATGCCTCCGTAATAAATTTGCTAAGTTCTGACTTGATGGAATCTATTTAACATCAACTTTGCCTTCCACTTAAAGCTCATGAGTGGAGAAAAAGTTTGATAATATGTGCTTGGTTCTATCTCCTTTAATATAACCATCCTTGATTTGGGCGATGCACGCTGCATTATCTTCATATATTACTGTGAGACTTTCCTCGACTGATTCTAATCCATATGATTCACGAACATGATGTATTAGTGATCTAATCCATACACATTCATGCCCAGCCTCATATATGCAATTAATTCTGCATGATTTGATGAGGTGTCTACCACGTTTCCGGCGTATTTGTGACTCAGATGCCTTTGATTGAGTAAGAATTGCTTCAGGGACTTCTAAAACGAACTGGAACATTTTCAGCCGTAATATTGATTTTGTGACCTTTTTGGTATCTATCAACGTTTCTAGTAGCTTGTTTGCAATACTTTGCAAATGTATGACCTGTTGAACTTCAAGATCACTATTATTTGTCCATGGATCCATAAAAGATATAGATGTTGCATTTCATGCAATATCTTTCCTTTTAATCTCCTTATCTACTCCCCCTAATGCCGGGCATATTGTTTTATCAAATTGACAATCCAAGTACCTAGCAGCGAATTGATCACCGATCATTGGTTCAAGGTACTTAATAATTGAGGAAGACTCAAAACCAACGTAAATTCTCAGTCTCCTTGTGGCCCCATTTTAGTTCGTTAAGGAGGGGATATTGGGACATACACCGCACAACTAAACAACTTTAAATGAGAAGTATTTTGTTTTTTTCTGGAGACCAATTGTAATGAAAAAAAATTATGGTAAGTGGTAGGTCTAAGATGAATTAGAGCTGTTGCATACAAAATTGCATGTCCCCATGCCGATGAAGGCAATTTTGACCTCATCAATAAGGGTCTAGCTATTAATTATAACCGCTTAATTAACGACTCTGTCAGGTCGTTTTAAGTTTGTACATGAGCAACTGAATGCTCCACAACTATCCCAATTGATTGACAATAATTATTGAAAGATTTATAAGTAAATTCTCCCGCATTATCTAACCTTATCCTTTTAATAGGATAATTAGGAAAATAAGTTCACAATTTAATAATTTAGGCTAGCAGTCTTGCAAAAGCACATTTCGTGTTGACAACAAGCTTACATTTGACCAACGTTTTGATGCGTCAATCAACATCACAAAGTATTTAAATGGCCCACATGACGGTATTATGTCTCCTTGAATTCGTTCAAGAAACACAAGAGATTCTACACTCACTTTTGTCATAGTTCATAATTAATTTTTCAAGAGAACAAGCCGAACATATGAAATCATCTTTAACGAGAAACTTCAAGTCCTTTAACGGGTATCCATGTGAATTTTCAATGATCCTATACATCATTGTTTTACCTGGGTGGCCAAGTCTATCATGCCACAAAGTAAAAGTACTTTGACCAACTGACTCGGATTAGTGATACTATGTGTTTCAATGGAGCTTATCAATGTGCCCTATAAACCAGAAGTGTATGTTCCCATTCTTTCTAAAACTTGCTTCTGGCCAGTTTTATATGTTGTAAGATACAAATATTCGATACCATTTTCATTCATGGTTTCAATATGAAAACCATTTTATCGAATATTCTTAAAACTCAATAAGTTTCTTTGTGATTTAGTAGAATATAAGGCATCATTGATAGGTAGTCTTGTTCCTTCAGGTAACAAGATAGTAGCTCTTC
>NC_026147.1:3028092-3045086 GCF_000512975.1 Sesamum indicum | reverse complement strand
TCCGAAGCCTTCAATAAGATTACTAACTCCTGAAATAGTACCCACTTTATTCTTGTCATTAACAAGTTTGTAAAAAATTTCTTATTTCTTAGAATTGTATGCGTAGTGGCACTACCAACAAGATAATGCTCCTTGTGATTGAGATTTGTAATGGCTTGATCCATTCTATATAAATGAAATAGACATATAATAAGTAAAGGAAAAACTTCATTCATAAAATATAAAAACATTACAATATTAAAACAAATACCCTACAAATGAAAGTAAATATAACTTAACAACAGAAACATACTAATAACATATGAAATAAATCTAATCAACAAGCATGTTGAAATCCTCAGTAATGTCACCAAATTGTAAGGTCAGCTCAAGGAGATCTTTATCATCATTTTCAATAGATTGAAAAAAAATCTGACGCATCCATGTGGGTATTGTCTGAGATTCCAGCCTCAACAAAACTAGTCTCAACTTTTTTACCCTTTGCTTTCACAGAAGCCTGGTATAATTTGACTGGATGTTATCGCACGACAGGTAAGGGACCAATGTCCAAATATCCCACATCTATGGCAAAGATCTCCATTTGTAGTTTTCTCTTGTTGATTCTTTGCCTTGTTCACATTGTTCTTCTGAATATTGGGATTCATGTATTATGATTATTCCACGACCATTACCACGACTATGACCACGACCACGTCCATAAGAACGGCCCCGTGGTGAGCCATGGTATCGACCATGCCCCTTTCGTGAAGAAATAACATTTGTTTCAGTCAATGCCGCTGAATTTTTAGGAAGTGGTTTGGAACCAATGGTCGGGTGTGATGGTTATTCAGCAAAAGATGATTATTTTCTTCTGCAACAAGAAGACATGAAATCAATTTTGAATAGGTTTTGAACCCACGTTCCTTGTATTGCTGCTGGAGTACAAGGTTGGATGCATGAAAAATAAAAAATATTTTTCCCAATATTTGTTCATCCGTCACATGTTCTCCACATAACTTCAATTTTGATACAATTCGAAACATCTCAAAATCATATTCAGCAATTGTTTTGAAATCTTGCAGTCGCAATTATGTCCACTCATATCTTGCACGTGGTAAGATTACAGTCTTTTAATGGTCAAACTGATCCTCTAAACTTTTTCAGAGTTGAAAAGACTATTAAATATTAAGACTTCAGGCTCTCATGAAGATGATGACGAAGCAAAATGATCACTGTAACACAGTCTTACTCAGAAGCACTAGTATTTTTTTTTATTATTTCTCTCAATTTTGCTACTTGCCAAATACAGTTCGGCATCAATAACCTATGATAGGTAGTTTTTTTCAAAAACATCAAGAGCAACGAAATTTAATTTTCTGAGATTGGCCATTAAGTTACAAGTTAATATTCACTTTTAGCATAATATTCAATATATACATATAAGTAAAATAAAATGTATTACACATGATATAAAGTAAAAATGGAATTAAACATTTCAAGTAACATATAAGTTACCATGTAATTAATTTGAATTATTTGGAATTAAATATATTCAAGTTTGGCTTAAATCTTATAATGTTACAAATGGCAATTAAATGGTATTCATGTCAAAGTTGTTTTCTTAACAAATAAATTTTATTACCTATAAATATACTAGCAAAACATGTAAAATACATACATGGGCATATGAAAGAAAACTATGTAGGTAAAGTAAGTTAATTAAATTAACTTCAAGTTGGTCATATTTTAATAGCAATACCTTTATTGTGATATCAAAAAAAATTATCACGAATCAATTAAATAAACGAAGAAGCGTCGGACTTTTTGATTAAGCCATTATCTCAAAACACTTCAGGTGGTGAGAAAATTAAACATTATACTTATCATCGCTTCAGAGATGATATTGTAAATAGTTGGTACAAAATATTTCACCTACTACTGGAGATGATTTTAACTTATTACTTACTTAAGGAAGCAATGAAATTTTATAGAACACATCCACTTCAGGGGCTGAAATCAAAAATTGTATGCCTACTTCTGGAGGCAATATCAAATATAAAAAAAAAAATTATATATATGTCCACTTCAAGAGACATTGAAATATATAGAATATAATTACTCATATTTTATTATTAAATAATCAAAAATAAAAGCAACTTTGATATTGTAAAGGTAAACAAATAAATAATAAAAATTCTACTAGAAAAATTAATATTCTACCTTGATGAAGCATAACATCGTGCTGGTAACGTGTTATAAACTAAGAGAAATTCTAAATTTATTGTCATCACCTAATATAATAGAAAGAAAACAATATATGTATTCTCCTCCAAATTATTTTCTTATTCTCTCAAAAGCTTATTTACAAATGAAATACATGGTGAGATATATAAACCACTAAAATTGTGGTTACAAACTACACTAATAAATATTATAATTATAAACCATCATGAGGTATACAAAAAGATATGACACACTGAACATTAAAAAGAAATATCAAGAGATAAATGTATTCATATATACATATATATATGATAGATATGATTTGATTGTTGATGATGCCGCACTTTGTTTGAGGCTTTGTAGTAAGTTTTGTGAGCAGAGAGGGCAGAGGGGCTTGCTTGGTGGCGTGAAAATACCATTACCAGGTTGCTGCTATTCAAACTGACCACATTTTCAACAAGAAATTATGGCTCTGCCCTCTCACCTCATTCATCAATTATGATTATACCCCTAATATCACTCTTCAAAACGAAGTTAAAAAGAAGAAAAAACCATGGACAAACTGGTGATAGGAAAATTCTCAGGGAATCCATCATGCATAATTGTTTCTATTTACACATACTCATTCATCATCCTTTTCACTTCATTTAATACAGGAAATGAAACAACATCAAGCAAAAGCAGACATGAACAAGATCCCGATATCGGTAAAGAGCACGTCGAAACTAAAGCATAAAATTTGTATAGATTCATTTCTGCCAACATGTCATTGCATACAAGAGTTATTGACAGTGACCTAAACCAAAATTTTTCCCCAAGGAGAACTGCAAAAAGGGGAATTTCTATTCTTCACATACCAGTTCCCCAAGGGTCCGGAGATCTGATCTATACACTACCTCAAAATAATCAGATTTGTGAATTTAAGTACAAGAATTCTTGTGTACAATTTCTGTATTCTTCATCGACAGATGGTGATAGTTGCCATTGAGAACAGACCACAAGCTCCAATAGACCAGGAGGACCCTAATTTCTTAGCCATCCAGCCAAACCTAGTTCCGATTTCCAAATTGCTCAACAAATATTGCATATATTTCTAAGACTTTCCTCCTCGTATAGCACAGTTGGTCCCATTTCTCTCTGCTATATGACAGATTCTTTACCTATAATACACTACCATGGCTTCATATCGACATTGCAATTCCACATGTCCAGTTGTACAAGTAAGCCGAACACCCGCACAGGCAGAGATTGGAAAGCACCATTAGCTCAAACACTGGACAATGAGTAGCCCCGTTTTTCGCTATCAAGTAGCACATTACCAAGTAGTACTAGTTTACAGCTTCATACAAGAGGAGTTGGGGCTGTAGATGTCCTCTTTCACACATTGTAAGAACATCATTCCACCCACCAATTACCTAGTCATGACAGATAGATAAGTGCACATTAACTAAGGTGCTACACAAAATATCAAGGTGACTATAAGCAAATTATACCTTCACAGTTTTGTCATCATACATGATCCACTGCTCATGATCACGACTGTAGGCGAAACAGTGATAGTGCTGCCCATAATAGCAAACCTAACAGTGACAGGTTAAAAAATTTGGAAAAGAATAGGTGTCAACTGTATGCTCCCTAAAAGACGCACAGATAATACTTTTTTAATATCTCTATTTGTGTCAGACCATAGAAAATGATACATTTGCATCAATGGAATAATACAAGTGATGATTATATGCACACACCAAATGTGTAGGAAGATCACTATCTACTTCTTGAAAGTTTCAAAGACAATGATTCCTGGAGGCTGGCTCCAAAAAATGACTTGGGTTACGTAGGACAATCTTTGGTCTAAAATAAGATCAGAATGTACTCAGAGGGCTAGACTAACAATATCACCCTTCCATGATATCAAGTAAATGGTAACAAAAGACCACAGAAGAGGAAACATAATAGAACTGACAGGGGGAAGGTGGTTGTAAGTTATAGAAGATAGCATTCCCCAATAGTTGACTACAAAACCAGACAATAAAGGTGAAGCCTTGGAGGGGGAAAAGCATACAATAACATAATCGAGTGTTTTCCATTGACGAAAAATTCCATTTCTTTTTAAATATAGCTGACCGTTTCTTTCCAAAAAAGCCTTAGCTCTATATTAGATCGTACAATATTCAACATCATTTAATAGAAGGCAAACTGAAAAAGAAATGTGCAAAGCACCATGACAACCAATTCACCAAGTAGCGGAGTATTCTTGACATTTGAGAGGCATTAAGTTTTTATTCACAATCAGGATATATTACATTAACGAACTAACAAGCTACATAACAAATTATATATCAGGTTTTAATTCCCATAAGTCATCCTTCTGTGCCACCCTTTTGTTGCCAATAAGACAAAGTAATTCAAATCTTTCTTATTTTTCAGCATCTGGTTGCTCGAGATTGAATTTTAAGGGCATTTTGCAAGATCTCAAGACGCATCTTACTAGATTACTCCACTTCATCACAAGGTTAATAGATGAACAATACAGAAATTTTGGTTTCACATTGAATAAGTAGCAAGGCATACCACTGAGACCAAGCAATGTCTATTTTGGGGATCGAGACCACGATAAAGGACACTGACATCAATCTCAGTAGACAAAGCTGCTAATGTTGCCGTTATATCTTCAATTCTCTCACAAGTATTCTGCCATCCCAGGACTAGAAAGCAGAGAAACTGTATTAGCATTTATAGACAGAGGCCCATTTTTTAGCACAATCAGAAGATAATATTTTGAAAATCAAGGAAAATGCAATAATAAAATAAGAATTGAAGTCACCTGTCGTGAAAACATGTGGTGGAGTGGAGAGAATATGGTGGATATAGTTAGGCTTCCCACAGCCACCACTCTCTGGATCACAAGCTAACTGGTGATTCATTTCAACTAGGTTCAAAAGCTCATCAAAGGAGTTGTCGGGATACATAACCTAAATTGCAATGAACGCATTGCATGGATTAACCATTTTGTCAAACACATAGATTCTTCTAAAAGTCCAATTTTACCAACTACTTGCACTATATAAGAATTAATACAGATACGTCGATCTAAAAAGACATGCCTTCATTGTTCTGAGAGCACTGGCATTGATATTATGAAAGAAAGATGTGTATTTCAGATATCTGGACTCCAAGCCACAGTTATAACAGTTCATTCTCTCAAATACGTCCATTCCAAAAATTGAATGTGCAATGCAAGAACCATTGGTGCAGTCCCAGGAGCCCATGCAGCTGCTATCTACAGATTCTGTATCAGATGTAACTGATGCAGGAGTGAATGATCGATGGAGACAATTAAATATTACCCCCAACACTTCAGAAGCATCATTCATCTGACCCTGCACAATCACCACATTTAGTCATATAAAAGTGTTTCTTACCTCATTGCGGCATCAAGGAAAATATTTAAATATACCCTGGACAAAAACAACAAAGAAAGAAACAGCCATAGTAGCACTAGCGACAGTTACCTCCTGGAAGAAATTACTATCAGGATACAAGTTGCTTAGAGCAACTCTCAAAGATGTAGGGGCAACAGCTTCTCTTCTGTTATCCTTAGATGCCATGCTCAGAGCAAAGAAGATATCATATAAAGCACATATAACACAAGGATCACCAACATGAACATGTTCAGACGATGACCTCCACAAAAATTCATCTCGGAACCGCCTTAAGTGCCATAAGGACTGAATGATAAGCAATAATAAATATCTCAGCCAAAGGAAGATAGCACCTCGACAACTAAGAACAGATGAGCAAGTGAACTAATTTATGAAAACAATAACCAGCAAGCTTTAAATACCAACCTGTATTATGACATTAAGAAAGCAATTATATTCTCCAACTTCATTTCTTAGCCCTGTTCCATATGCATCCATTTTATTAGCACCATCTGTCATGAATACATCACATGAAACACGGGTCATTTTTTCTGAAAGCCCCTTCAACAGCAATGCTGAATTAGATATTAAAGGTAATCCCTGATGTGAAAGAAATGTGTCTAACCAAAATATCAGGCATATATGAGTAAGACAGGAAATAAATGGAGGATCTTCATCCATCTAATTTTCTCCGAAATAAGAGGACAATTCGGTATCTTTGGAATAGAAAATCTTGAGTTAGAATGACAAAAAACAAAAAGAAAATGATTAGGCCACTCTGCCGAAACTTCCAGGTTCAATCTTAGGGACTCTACTGAAAGAGATCTTCTGCTAACGAATGAAAGAAACAACATAAAGTTAATATAGTAAAATGAAAAGTTATAATTATTAACTAGTCTATGTATCCAGCCCAGCCCAAGCCAATATCATCCAGTCAGCTCCAAATACAGATTTTAGTAGTATGTTGCATGTGGTAACCCGAAAAGGACATAGGAGCATGAATTTGGGCCAGAATGACAGATGAGAAGAAAACCAGAAAAAGTTAAAGAGGACAATACCAAGGCTTTGTCGAACGGCTTTCTTAAGGTCAGCTTGAAACCGTTCTTCATCATCATCCTCTCCCTGAAGCTGTCCCGTTCTTGCTCCATTCTCTACAAAATTTCCAACCATTGTAAGAACCAACCGTCTTCATGGCGTAACAACATTAGTCAAAATGAAACATGATACTGAACACAGCAAAAACTAGTAACAAACTGGCCACTAACAACAGAGCTACATGTGCTTTAATAGAGTCTAAAATAATTGACTAGAATAAACAATAGTCTGATATCTCCCGAAAAATCTACCAGAGCACCAGCGTGCCTATTACATATTGTGAGCAAATACGAATTTCCAAAATGACTGCCCATTATGTATCAATAATACCGCCAATACTAAAAGAGAGGTGAAGTGCATGCAAACTTCAAAAAGTAATTTGACCATAATTGAGAAAATCGGAAAGTTGTGATATTCAGTTTTTTCCACTTCAAGAAGTTCAGATAGGTAGTTTTCCCTAGAAAGCATTTTCAATATCAAGAAGTTTCATCATGATGTTTTTACATGAGGGGACAAAAAGGGAATACAGAATTCACACACATTGACGATCTTACCATATCCAAATTTTGTCAGCACTGCCATACTCAATTTCTTTCTCATATAAAAATTTGTCAATTGACTTTTTATTTAAAGTATATGTTTCCACTAACAAGGATAAAAAGGCACCACAACATGTGAATAGACAGGTGTATGTTATCTATATGCTCTCCAAGTCATAGGCCCTCTATAACGCAAACATTAGAGATCAACTTTTCCAGTTTTAGAAGCATTTAAATGTTAGACACTTTCAGAAAGAAAATAATCCCAATAAACAAGCCCGATGAATCAAATTGCAGCACCTCAACCCAAAAATGTGGTCAATGGTTCCATGGCAAGGAAACAAAGATGCATCCAAATTACCAACACACTATTTTCACTAAAGTACATACCTCCATCACCACGGGGATTTTGCCCAAATCTAGGTTGACCAGGATCACTATCCTGCTTGTCAGGAGTCAGTGGAGCATACTTTCCATCACCCAATTTGGTTGGACCCTTGTGCCGTCTGCTTCTCCTCCCCGTGCGTCGGTCAGAAAATAAACCACCATCCTCCACAATACTTTCATTTGGTAAGCCTGAAAAAAGGAGCATATGATGGCACACATAGAGTTAAGTCAGCTCAGACTACATAAATAAAAAGGTGAAATCAGTCTCCCGTGGTGCTAATGAAGATTGCTACCAGTTCTCAGCACATCCCCATTTGCAGTTTTTGGCACATTTTCCAAAATGCTTGCAGATCCATCCTTATGCATCAAAGGTTCCTATAGAGAAGTCATGTTATGAATCTATTAAATAGATATTATCATCTTCTCTTCTTTTAGTGGAGTAGAATTTGGAACTTTAAACCTGGAAAGGAGGCATTCTCTTCCTGTAATTATAAAAAATTGAACGTAAACGAGATTGTAGACAAGGAAAACCTTAACACGGGCAATCTCACCTTCCTCTTTTTCCATTGCTCATTGGCACACATGTCATCATTGCTTTGACTCAAATATGCATCAGGCAGTGCAGCTATTTCTGCCTTCTCAGTAGTTGTTTTCAGAAACTTTTTATGTTGCTCTGCCAGATGCTTCTGCTTTGCTTCATTTTCTATTCGTCTTTGATATTCCAAAGTTTCTTCAAGCTTTTTTTCTTCAGCTTCAAGCTCAATTCTGCGTTTGTACTCCTCTTCCTGTAGTCTTAAGGCATCATCAGCCCCAGGAATAGCACTTCCAGATACTGGGCTGTCATAAGCATTCGAAAGTAATCTGAAACAAGAGTTCTTATATATTAAAAATAAATCTCATCAGAAAAGAATACAGATTACAAGGAAGAGGGCAAAAAGTCCTCAAAAACACATGAATAATCTCTCTGAAACTTCCTGAGGTAAACACCTGACACACCTAACGCCTTCAACTAAAGAGAGGCAACAAGAGAAAGGTGCATAACTTTATGCCAAATGCAACTATTACTAGAATCATAGTCCCTAAAGTACATGTCTTCCTTTCAACCCAAATACACCGCTTCACAGCAAAAACAACTGATTTCCATAATATCTTAGTTCCTTTGCTTTCTCAGAACCTACAAACCACATCGAGATTCCATTCATTGATAGTGGATCCTCAACCATATATTTCAGAAACTCAAAAATTCTGTCCCAATCCAAATTGCCCTCACAAATGGACAAGGCAAAAAGATGAAGATGATTATATTGTATTTTACAAATGCAACATACAGAGTGCCTTATAAGCTCTGTTCATTTGTAACAAATCATTGCTGTTTAGACTCTCATGATCTATGGCCAAACGAAAGCCTTAATCTTGGATTGCACCTTTGCTTTCCAAATGGATGTTATAAAGTAAAAGGTCGCTGGTACAGGGAGAGAGCATTATATGGAAAGAAAGAATTACAGGTATAGTTTTCAGAAAGATCAACCGTCCATATTCTATAATCTACAGAAAAACAAGGATGAATTGCTAGCTGTTACACTGTCACTAGCTTCTCTATCATTTTGGTTGGTAAAGAATGAAAGTTCCAAGGATAAGAGCACCTATAAAGGATGAGATTGCGGCTTCATGGACAAGATAAACATTACCCATACCACTGCATGAATTTCACATAGTGTTTAGGATGAAATATGTGGATCTGTGAATGGACATGCTCAGGGAAAGTGATACATACATCTCTTCAGCTGTCTGATCTTGCAACTCATCACTATTAGTAGCCTGCAGAAGCAATGACAAAATTGAAAACAATTAGAATTAGTAAGCATCTTAAGGTGGATAAACATTATCAAGTCCCAGCACAAGTTTCAAACCTTTGGATCCTTGTTTTTCCGGTTCTCCTTACTCTTTTTCCTCTCTTTTGTTCTCTCATGCATGTGTTTCGAACCTTCAACTCCTGCACCAGCTCCCTTTTTTGAATCCAGAGCAAGTTCAGCTAAAAATGCCTCCCTGGCAGCATCAGATTTTTCTGTGGCATCTTTCTCTGCCAGATCCTCTAATCGTGCCTGCAAAACGGTAGAAATAACAAACCTCTAATCATCTGCAAAAGCACTAAAATATTTTAGAGGCTTTTCAGGGAAAGGTGCTTCACAGGATACTGACCCGCATAAATGATTTTACTATAGGGATTAAAATTGACCGGAAATCATGGGAAGATGCAGGCTCAAGCTTAACTTCCAATTGCTGCATCCCTGCAACTATTCGCATGATTCTTGCATCTATTTTGCTGATCTGGACATTGAGAAATGTGACATAAAACTGCAAAGCAAACACACAATAGAAAAAACAAATAAAAACGCATAAGTAAGGTGCCAAACCTCTATTGAAACTTGTTCTTTCTGCCTCTGTATTGCAACTTCTATGCAAGAGTCCACCTGATGCAGATAATCCTTTGTTCTCCAATCACCATCTTCACCAGATTCCAGGTCACAGAAATCCGACGTAACACCACTATAAGTTTCCTCAAAGCCAAATTGGCTGACGTTTAGGGACTCCGCATCTTTCAGAACATTTGTTATGGCATCTAATTCAAATCTATTACTGATAATTGAAAGTTCATTGTCATTTTCAATGAGTTCTTCCCGCCTTTTCTTAAGGACTGAGTCATAACTTCGACGAACAAAATCCGCTGCATGTTCTCTTTTCTTCCCCTCTTCCAAGCACAGATCCTCCACAGCCTGCAATGCCTCCTCATAACTTAAATGCTCACATTTTCTCTCACACAAGCCCTGCAGATGGTAAGATTCCTTTTCAAGCAACTGGAGAATTTCCAGACCTTGCTGAGCTTTTTCCTCTCTCGCACGTTTCCAGGATGTCAAATGTTCACCACTTGAGGCTCCTGTAAATATCCAGGACAATAATGCATCTGAATCAAGTACAACACCATTCTCATATTTGACATGGGATGAAATAGGTGGACTGGAAACATCACTAGAAGCAGTATCACATAATAAGCGAGGGACCTTGCAGGGAAGAAAATGCTCATCAAGCACCAAAAATGAAGCATCCTGGCTAAAGATTATCTTCTCCATAATGTCACCAACCGGCATCCCAGTGTTAGAATCATCTCCTACATTGTTTTTATCGGTATATCTATTTAGTCCGCAAGACTGAGAAATTTCCTGCAAAAATTTCAGGATCTTCTTAAGCTCCGAAGCACCCAGAAAACATATGCACAAAGGAGTTTGGTCCATTTTTGAGTTAAGTTGAGAACCACAAGCTACACCCTGGAGCTCCTCCACTGCAAAGTGTATAACCTTGCTAAGATGACTTGATGCCAAATACTTGTGTTTAATAAGTGCCTCAAAAATGGCATGGATTCTTTCCAGAAGCTTTACACGCTCGGGATCATCGGACAAAGGCCAGTTCTCATGAATTAGACTTTCCTTACTACTTTGATCTCCATCACAGTCCATCCACTCAACGTCTTCAAACTCCCTGCTATCTTGCACAGTACCATTGCTATTATCACCAGATTTCTTCTTTCCAGGTGATGAATCCCACTCATACTCATTGCAGTAAGAGTCAACAAAGCATTCTTTGGAATCCTCTGCATTGTGTCGAGAGCATTCATCAAGTAAGTCAGGTGTGTTAGATTTTGACTTTTTCTCAAGCATCCTAATTGTTGCATTTAACTCTAATGGCTTCCAAGAGCAGTTAAGAAGCATTTCAGCCCATTCATTCTCCACATTTTGGGGTAGAATAGACTGCATTTTTGGCAACAAACTTCCCATATGCTCCTGTACGACATGCTGCATGAATGAACCAGCATCAACAAACTTCTCATTGCAGCGACAGCACATCCAAAACCTCCATACTTTATTAGCTTCTCCGAAAGATAAAGCTTCATTAAGCACTTCACTCAGTAGCCCATCCTTTGATGAACTAAAATGTGCCCTTAGATCCGAAATATTAATTCTCAGCAAATCTTTCTTCCCATCCAAACTCATCGAGTTCCAATACAATCGAACCCAATCCCTTCTCTCATCTGAGGACGCAGATTTCTTCACGTTCCCACTTTTCCTTCTTTCACCTGTTCTGTGGCCTGAACCCGGAGTGGAATCCAGCCCCTTGCTATTGTTATTATTGTTATCCACATCATTTCTCAAATGAGGTGACTCAGACTTCTGCTGCAAAAGACGAGCTGCAGCCACCCTCACCTCAATTTCCTTCCTTCTCTCCTCGGGCGTCTTTGCCACCTTTTTTATCTCATTTGGCCTCTTTGCTTGAACTAACCTCAGCTCCATCGGATCTTCAGGAACCCTCCTGATTGGAATCAACCGAAACTTCTCCTCCCCATTCCCCAGATTTTTCATCCAAGTTGAGATAGATGCAATATTGGACTTCTGAATCAATGATCGGAGCTCACTTTGAACATGGGCAACTCGAGCCTCAGCAGTAGAAATCTTCTGCTGGTTCTCGTCTTGCAAACTCTCCTTGGCAGGGTCCACAGGGTTTTCAATCGCCAAAGCCCTCTCACACTCTTGCACCACCTCCTCATACTCCTTACCCTCAGTCGCAGCCTCATACAACAAATTTGCATAAAAATGTGCAAACTCAATAGAACTAGGGGACGAGACCACCGCCCTCTTTGCACTCTCAATTGCATTTTTCAAATGCCGTTGTTTGGCATTCGAATCATCAATAATTGAAGCCACCTTCACACAAACAGTCCCCTGAACACGGTGAATCAAGGCAGAGTGTGGGGAATTCTCATGTTTCGAGCACAAATCCTTCATCAACCTTAGGGCTTTGGTGTGGTTCCCCCGGCGCAAAGCCGTGAGGGCCCGCTCACACTCAAGCTTTATCGAAGCATAGGATGAAGAAGGGTTTGCATTGCTATTGCTTTCCAAATCCGTGGCCTCGGATTTTGTAGGTATTTTTCTACCCGCGTCGGCTGAATGGTCGAGGTTCGAAAGACCACCATCGACTACAGAACCGGTGGCGGAGGTCCCATCCGCCGCCTCCGCCGCCGCCGAGGGCGGCTGTGAGGGTTTGGAGCGAGGAGCGACGTTTCGCTTCTTGTGCCCCATATCAAATTTTCCGGTATCTACTTAATTGCATGCATAAATTCTACACTTATGCGTATGGAATCTATACATACATATATTCAGCTGTATCGTGATTATTGATTGTGTATGAATGCAGACAGACAGATACAGAGAGACTTACTCAGAAATCTTGGGCAAGAACGATCCAAAGTGGGGCACTATACACAAATATATCTATATACATATATATATATACAGATATATATATATATATGCATAGATGATAGTGTATTTGGGTGTGGGTGTGTGAGAAAGAACACACCTAACCAGGTGGGGTGGAGTGGGGTTGGGTGGGGGGTCAGCGGTGGGGTTTCAGAAATGAGTTAAAAATCATTTGGGTGAGAAAAAAATATTGATAATAACTGTGTTTTAGATAATATGTATGTTTGGATTTATTTTTTAAAATAATTTAAAATAAGTATTATATGTCTAATGTTGTATTTTGGGATACAAAAATTATTATTTTTTATCAAATTATATCTTTTTTATATATATTTATATATATGTATGTATTTATGCTAAAACTGTTAAAAATACCTAAATAAGGTGTTTCTGAATAATGACAAACATTGGGTATGTTTTGTCTTATCCCAAAGATAACTTGAAAACAAAAACAAACACATTGCTTTTTCATCCCGTAATTTATGAATTTTTTCTTTTAGTACCATTAATTATAAAATATTTATTTTAAACTCCGTAGCTTTTAAAAAATAATATTTTCTATCCCATTTCAGTTTTTCATTAGATGTCTAATGAAAAATCGGTACATGTATGAGATCAAAAATAATATTTTTGAAAATTATAGAGTAAAAAGTGAGAATTCCATAACTAACAAGATAAAAAATATAAGACCACACGTGCTAAGCATGTCATTTTCAATTAAAATATCTAATGAAAAAGTGTTATGGGACCAAAAGTGCTAATTTTTAAAATTTATAAGACGAAAAATAGTAATCGCGTAACCAATGAAACAAAAAATAAAAAAACGAACCAAAAATACTATTTACTCATTTGGGTATATGAATTTTTTTCACATTTAGTACATAAGTTTTGAAAAATAATTCAATTGGTACACATTGAACTGATTATCTCCTCCTCCAATAAATTTCTAGTAGGGTTTTACTTTGGAAAAAAAAATCCTACATATATAATATTTTACTAATTTTTTAACTTCTAATTGTATAAAAAAATTTAAAATATCTATTTTTTTTAATCTACAGCAAATTTATTCATTTGAATTTATGGGTGGTAACTCGATGAATTATGGGACCAAACGTAAGATATGTTAGGAAAAAGTAAATTAAATATATACGGACTGTTTTCTATTTCGAGTTCAAATTAGGTAATTAATACGTCGAAAATAGAAATAAAATAAATTTAAACAAATAAGCAACATGTGTTTAAAATATGTGAAATCGCTCTAAAAATAGAAATATCAAAAAAAAATATTGTTATTGGTAATCATAATAATTAATAATTATATAATTTTTTTAATATTGTATTCGGTATATAATAAAGCGTCAAAAAATTGACAATATAAGAAATTATCTTTTATTTTTTGTGTTTCCACAATTTTTTATTTAATTACTTTATTCAATTGTTTGTTTGCATATTTGATATTTCAAACATTTATTGAATCAAACTTATTAAGTTATGCATGATTTTAGCAAAGTCTACATGCAATTAATTATATTTACTCCTAATAAGTATGAAAAGTAGCATTATTTGGTACACTATATTTTCATTTAATTAATCCTTCAATTTGAAAATTTAAAAAAATTTAAGATAATAAGGAACATATTTATTTATTTATTTGGTTAAAGTATTTATTTATACGTTTTTTACGAGCAACGCGCGTGTATTTTACTAGCTGCAATATATATGTATACAAAGATAGATATATGCACCAGTTTGTGTGTTTCAACATACACATAGGAAATCTAATGATATTCAAACATTAAAAGGAAAAGGAGAGGTAAGCAAAGAACAAAAAACATGATATTGCAACAGAATCACAAGAGGGACAACAAGAATACAATATATCACCCTATACTTGCCAAATGATTTAAGGTAAAATTGGGCAAAAAAGAAATTTTCAATTTAGCTACACATAATAAAGCTTAGTACATGCTAATGCAACGACGATATCGACGTTCCTCTCCGTTGACAAAACTGGCCATAGTACAGAACCTTCATACAAACTAGAGCAAGTGCATCCGCTCAACGTAAGATTGGAGCAGCCATTGGCTGAGTGGCTCTCCACACCCGACGAAGCATCCAGAGTTGCCGTTTTCTGTGAAGAATGGAAATCTGAACATGTTCAGCAATTCTTGAACCGCCTGCCTCACCAGAGAGGTTCCTGTGACGCGGCTCCTTCTGCCCCAACCAGTTACAATGTCAATGCGGGTGGGGCAGATCCCTGAGGTGAGCATTTCTCGGCGAAACCATGCAAGGGTTCTTGATAGTGCAGTCACGGCTGTTCCATCTGACATGACATGAAGGTTTATGAGCCAGTAACACGAACTTTTCTGCCTCACTGCATCAGGATAGACGTTCTTCTGTGCTGCCACCTCCCAGACAGATCCGGCTTCCTCCTTTAGCCCCGTCTTGTGAAAGAAATCAATTACTGCATCCACAAGTCCTCGTTTACTTTCTCTATCTTCGCTATGCATCATGTCCAGGAAGTTGCTCACGTGATCGCGGACGTTCTGGCCGTCGGGCCCTGGAGCTGGCATGGAGAGCAAGAATGTGTGGGCTGGGTGGCCAGTGATGGTCATGAGCTCACAACAAAATGCCATGTCGAAGGATGTTTGGGCTTCTGTACAACAACTAAGAAGAAGGGTGTAGGTCTGCAGAGATGGACTCAGACCCAAACTGAGCATGCTCTGAAGCAAGTGATATGCATCACGGAGACGGTGTACCCTTAGGAAAGCACTGAGCAGTGAATTACAAGTTGGGACATTTGGGCATAAACCCGCACTAAGCATGGCTTGATACCACTCCCAAGCCTTCTCTACGTTACCGGCCTTTCCCCACAGGTCAACAAGAAGACCATAAACGGGCTCATCAGGGACCCAATTCTTTCTTTTCATCTCTGTAAAAACTGCCTCAGCTTCGTCCAGATAGCCACAGTGGCCAAGAACCTCCATAACAATACTATATGTCACTTTGTCAGGCTCAAATCCAGCACCCTGCATGTCACGATATAGTTGTAACGAGCTCTGGTAATTCCTAGCCTTTGCATGTAATGCAATCATGATATTATAAGTCACAAGGTTAGGCCTACAGCCCTGATTAACCATCTCACAAAACAGCTTGTGGGCTGCAGCCAAGTGGCCAGCTTTCCCCAGGCAGTTAATGATAACGCTGTAAGTGAATGTATCGGGTGAAAGCCCAGCTTCTTGCATCCTCTGGTACATATCGATGGCAACGTCAAGATACCCAGCTTTTGCATGGATGTCAATAAGTGTACAGTAAGTCACACGATCTGGTTCACAGCCCAACTTTTGCATCTGATTGAAAACACCAATAGCTTCATTCAAGTAATTTGCTCTCCCATAACTGTGTATCAGACGATTATAGGTAACAATGTTTGGCTGGCATCCATCATTGACCATCTGATCAAGCAATTTGTTGATGGCACCAAACTGCCTGGCCCGGCCAAGGATACCAACCATGGTGGTATATGTGTGTCCATCGTGCTTGAATCCTGGTTGCCGCTTTAACCAGTAGAAGAACCCAAGAGCCACTGTATAGTCTTGAAGCTGCTTAAGAATTTGGTTTGCTTGGAAGGCATCCAGTAAGCAGTTGAGCTTCCCAAGAGCCTCTTCTGTAGCAGGGCTCCATTTGGACTGATGCAAAATACGAGAGACGCTTTCAACATGACTAGAACTTAAAAATTGCCTAGCTACTGGAGCTCCTCCTGCAATTACTTTCGTATGTCTTATATCCCTCGTAAAACCTGCCGACTTGTTACCATTTAACTTCCCTTTGGACTGTTGTGTGTTTGGGATGAAGTGTTCTGAATAAGCTCTTGATCTTTGAGGAACTGGCCTTTTCCTATCACGAGACTCTGATGTGATTCCATGATTTTCTACAAAATCTCCTGATACATTACTTGACATATTTCCTACCGCTTTAGCTGAAACTGATTTATCAGCTCTACCTTTTTCACCATAAGAGATACTCATACTGCTCGACCT